>NC_081180.1:19627307-19927307 GCF_029867415.1 Vicia villosa | reverse complement strand
AAGAATTTCCAAAGAGGAAATCACTACAAAAATTAAAAACAGAACCCTAGCTAGACACGCTCTGTGTCAACCCATCAAGAATCCCGGAGGACTTCTTGTCTTCCAGACTGAAACCTCCACTGTAGGAGAGATCCCAGAACCAAGGAGGAAGTGAGGGACAGTTCACAGACAGAGAGCTAATGTTGCAAACGGGGCTTTCCCTTAACATAGAAGTTAAGAATATCATTCTTAACCTCCTCCCATAACTCAAGAAAGTCTTCTGTCTTTGGATGAAAGTTGATAACAACATCAAAGAAGAGTCTGACTTGAGCGGTATTAGAAGAGCCATCCCGAGATGCACAGAGATCTGTCGCCTTTGAGTCATGGAGCTTCAACAGACTTAGAGTGAACGCTAGGTTTTGAGAGAAGAAATGAAAAACGAGAGAGAGAGAGAGAGAAAAAAAAAACTTTAAGAGGAAAACAAGGAGATAGGAAACCAAAAACCATTTTGAAGAGTATTTAAAAGAAAATAGAGTGAAACGAATGATGACTAGCATTTAATGTTACGTGACGTGAGGAGAGATAATAAAGACAAATGAGGTGACTAGCACAGTTACCTATGGTCGGTGTCCCTTCAACTGCGCGCACGTTTATCCACGAATAGTAACGACAGGTTTACCATCCCGAGATAAAAACGTAACAGCTGTTTTGCTTTAAAAGAGGTTCTGAATCAACTTAGACAATGAAACGTTAGTAATAACCGAATCATAATTTCTAAAAGATTTCAATCAGAACTTCTGATATATAAAAAAAATAATCCATTTTCATTTCAGAAGTTACTCATACATAAGAACTTCTCATCTTCTCATTCTGGGCATAGATCCATACTGATGTTCTTCAGAATGAATTTAAACCTATCTTCAGCCAGGGGTTTTGTAAAGATATCAGCCCATTGATGGTCTGTATCCACAAAGTTTAAAGAAATAACACCCTTCTGAACATAGTCCCTTATGAAATGATGTTTAATCTCAATATGTTTAGCTTTTGAATGAAGAATAGGATTCTTAGATAAACATATAGCAGAAGTATTATCACAGAATATAGGAATGTTACTCTCAAATATCTGATAATCTTCTAACTGACTCTTCATCCAGAGCATCTGTGTACTACAACCAGCAGCAGCGACATATTCTGCTTCTGTTGTTGATAGAGCAATAGTTGCTTGCTTCTTGCTGTACCAGGAGATCAAATGACTTCCAAGAAATTGGCAACTTCCTGAAGTACTTTTTCTTTCAATTCTGTCTCCAGCATAATCAGCATCACAGAATCCTACTAAGTTGTATTCTTTAGATTTTCTGTAAACTAAACCAACATTAGTAGTACCTTTCAGATACCTTAGAATTCTCTTAACAGCAGTCAAATGAGATTCTCTAGGATCTAATTGGAATCTAGCACACAAACAAACACTGAACAGAATGTCAGGTCTAGAAGCAGTCAAATATAGAAGAGATCCAATCATACCTCTGTATAACTTCTGATCTACCTTCTTACTTACCTCATCCTTACCTAGGATGCATGTTGGATGCATAGGAGTTTTGGCTTCTTTGCAGTCTAGAAGATTAAACTTCTTCAGAAGTTCCTTCACATACTTGGTTTGATGAACATACGTTCCTTCTGATGTTTGATTTATTTGTATTCCAAGGAAATACTTGAGTTCTCCCATCATGCTCATTTCAAACTCGGCCTGCATAGACTTAGCAAACTCCTTTCCAAGTGTAGCATTAGATGTTCCAAAAATAATATCATCTACATATATTTGACAAATTAAAATATCCTTTTCAAAGGTTTTACAAAAGAGAGTAGTGTCCACTTTTCCTCTAGTGAAACCATTATCTAGAAGGAAAGAACTTAAGCGTTCATACCAAGCTCTGGGAGCTTGTTTCAATCCATACAATGATTTCTTAAGTTTTAAAAACATGATTAGGAGACATAGAGTCTTCAAAACCAGGAGGTTGATGGACATAAACTTCTTCATCTATATAACCATTTAAGAAGGCACTCTTAACATCCATCTGATAGAGAGTGATGTTATGTTGAGTGGCAAAAGAAATTAATAGACGAATAGACTCTAACCTGGCCACTGGTGCAAAGGTTTCTGTATAATCAATCCCTTCTTGCTGACTATAACCCTGAGCCACCAGTCTGGCTTTGTTCCTTACCACTTCACCTTTCTCACTGAGCTTGTTTCTGAAGACCCATTTTGTACCAATTATATTGAATCCATCTGGTCTAGGAACAAGATCCCAAACATCATTCCTTGTAAACTGATTCAGTTCTTCTTGCATAGCAATTATCCAGTCTGGATCTTCTAGAGCATGATCAACAGAAGTTGGCTCGATCAAAGATACAAGACCTAATTGACAGTCTGCATTGTTCTTAAGGAATGCTCTTGTTCTGATTGGATCATCCTTCTTTCCAAGAATGACATCTTCTGAATGACCAGAGATGAGTCTGGATGACCTTCTGACAGATGGTTCTTCAGAAATACTTAGATCCTCCAGAGAAGCTGATACTTGATCTTCAGGTTCTTTGCTTCTGAGAAGCTCTGCTTCTGATGCATTGCTTCTTGGCTCAACAACTTCTGATATGTCAATATCATAACCTGCAAAATTATCAAACTGCTTTGGTTTTTCAGAACCAAGCTTATCATCAAACCTGATATTGATTGATTCTTCTACAACCAATGTTTCAGTATTGTATACTCTGTAGCCTTTTGAGCGTTCAGAATATCCAAGAAGGAAACACTTTTGAGCTTTGGAATCAAACTTACCAAGATGATCTTTAGTGTTCAGAATAAAGCATACACATCCAAAAGGATGGAAATATGAAATGTTGGGCTTTCTATTCTTCCACAATTCATAGGGAGTCTTATTTAGAATAGGTCTGATAGAGATTCTATTCTGAATATAGCATGCAGTGTTTATTGCTTCTGCCCAGAAATGCTTAGCCATATTGGTTTCATTGATCATGGTTCTGGCCATTTCTTGCAGAGTCCTATTCTTTCGTTCTACAACTCCATTTTGTTGTGGAGTTCTAGGACAAGAGAAATCATGGGCAATACCATTTTCTTTGAAGAACTCTTCAAAGGATCTGTTCTCAAATTCACCACCATGATCACTTCTGACCTTTATGATTTTACACTCTTTTTCAGATTGAATCTGAATGCAGAAATCAAAGAACACAGAATGAGTCTCATCCTTGTGTTTCAAGAATTTTACCCACGTCCAGCGACTATAATCATCTACGATGACTAATCCATATTTCTTTCCTCTGACAGATGCTGTTTTGACTGGTCCAAACCAGAGATGTCATTCCCGGCCGCTATGGCCGCTATAGCGGCGCCCCGGAGCGGCGCGGCCCCCACCCGCGCGAGATGCAGGGTGCGGTGGCGGAGATGGTGTAGCGTCCGCTACAGCCGAGATCCCGGGTCGCGGATCGCGGGTCGTTCCCGGGCGGAGCGGCTTATCATGTTTTCTGTTTTTTTTTTTGTTTTTTCTTCTGTATTTTGATAAGAAGAGGAGAAGGAATACAAGAAACAAGGTGAAAAAGTACAGGAAGCGGTGGCCAAAGAAAGAAGATGAAGGAGATACACACTTTCCAAAAAAAAGTTGAAAAGTAAAAAAGATAAATAATTTATTAAATATTGTACAGTACTACCAACAGCTATTTACAGCTGTAAAAGCTTGATGGACACTTTATTAAGCACTAGTCACAATCACAAGGCTGCGTAACTTTCCCTCACCTCTCTCTCATCTTTATTTTTCTTTTTCTTTAATTTTTAATTTCACAAACATAGGCTTAAAAATAACTAAAGTTACAAAGTCAGAGCAACTACTTCTAATACTTCTAATATAGCTGTAACTAATACCATTAATAATAAAAATAATAATAAAAAATAATAATAACAAATATCAGTTTATTCCATTATTATTTTATTAATTAGATTTTTATAAAAAATTTATGGAGTTGTGTAATTTGTATATATTATTTATTATAGATTATTATATAATTATTAATATATAAAAAAATTATCCCGCTATCCGGGATACCGCTATTCCCACTATTCCCATTCCCGGAGGTCGGCCGCTCCGCTCCGCTATCCGGGATTAACAACTCTGGTCCAAACAGATCAATGTGCAAGAGTTCTAATGGCCTTGAGGTAGAAACAACATTCTTAGACTTGAATGCAGGTTTGGAGAACTTGCCCTTCTGACATGCTTCACAAAGAGCATCTGATTTGAATTTCAGATTAGGGAGTCCTCTGACAAGATTCAGTTTGTTAATCTGAGAGATCTTTCTCAAACTAGCATGACCTAATCTTCTGTGCCAGACCCACTGCTCTTCAGAAACAGACATAAGACAGGTCACCTTCTGACTCATAAGATCTTGCAGATCTGTCTTATAAATGTTGTTCTTCCTCTTGCCTGTAAATAGGATTGAGCCATCCTTCTGATTTACAGCCTTGCAAGACTTTTGATTGAAGATTATATCATAACCATTGTCACTTAATTGACTGATAGATAAGAGGTTATGAGTTAATCCTTCTACAAGAAGTACATTAGAAATGGAAGGAGAGTTACCAGACTTTATAGTTCCAGAGCCAATTATTTTGCCCTTCTGATCTCCTCCAAACTTGACTTCTCCTCCAGACTTAAGCACCAGGTCTTGGAACATAGACCTTCTTCCTGTCATGTGTCGTGAGCATCCAGAGTCCAGGTACCATGACATGTTGTGCTTTGTCCTTCTTGCAGCCAAGGATATCTGCAATAGGAATAATCTTATCCTTAGGTACCCACATTTTCTTGGGTCCTTTCTTGTTAGATTTTCTCAAGTTCTGATTGAACTTGGGTTTGACATTATAAGCAATAGGAGGAACATCATGATAATTTTTAATATGAGTTTCATGATATTTCCTAGGTTGTGTCACATGCTTCTTGGTGTGTGTTATGTGAAAACTTTGTGCATGTGAAGTGTGCCTAATATCATGAGAGTGGCCATACTTGAACTGATCATACAATGGCTTGTATGTAATTTTCATTTCATCAACAGGTTCAAGTTTGTATGGGGTTTCACCCTCATAACCAATGCCAACTCTTTTGTTTCCAGATACGGCATATATCATAGAAGCTAGCTGACTTCTGCCAATACTTCTAGATAAGAACTTCCTGAAACTTAAATCATATTCTTTCAGAATATGGTTTAGACTAGGAGTGGATTTTTCTGAATTAGAAGGAGATCCAACATCATTGGATAATTTTAAAAGTTTATCTTTCAATTCAGAATTTTCCAATTCAAGCCTCTTTGTTTCAAATTCAAATAGCTTTTTCAGCTTTTTGTATTTAATACAAATCTGAGACTTGGATTCCAGAAGTTCAGTTAATCCAGAAACTAACTCATCTCTAGTAAGTTCAGAAAATACCTCTTCAGAATCTGATTCTGATGTAGATTCTGATCCGTCATCTTCTGTCGCCATCAGCGCACAGTTAGCCTGCTCATCTTCAGAGTCATCTTCTGACTCATCCCAGGTTGCCATAAGACCTTTCTTCTTTTGAAACTTCTTCTTGGGACTTTCCTTCTGAAGATTTGGACATTCATTCTTGTAGTGTCCAGGCTCATTGCATTCATAGCACATGACTTTCTTCTTGTCAAATCTTCTATCATCAGAAGATTCTCCACGTTCAAATTTCTTTGAACTTCTGAAGCCTCTGAACTTCCTTTGCTTGCTCTTCCAGAGTTGATTTACCCTTCTGGAAATCATGGACAGTTCATCTTCTTCTTCAGATTCTGATTCTTCAGGATCTTCTTCTTTGGCCTGAAAAGCGTTAGTGCATTTCTTGATATTAGATTTTAATGCAATAGATTTACCTTTCTTTTGAGGCTCATTTGCATCCAGCTCAATCTCATGGCTTCTCAAGGCACTGATCAGCTCTTCCAGAGAAACTTCATTCAGATTCTTTGCAATCTTGAATGCAGTCACCATAGGACCCCATCTTCTGGGTAAGCTTCTGATGATCTTCTTTACATGATCAGCCTTGGTGTATCCTTTGTCAAGAACTCTCAATCCAGCAGTCAGAGTTTGAAATCTCGAAAACATCTTTTCAATGTCTTCGTCATCCTCCATCTTGAAGGCTTCATACTTCTGGATTAAGGCTAGAGCTTTGGTCTCCTTGACTTGAGCGTTTCCTTCATGAGTCATTTTCAAGGACTCATATATGTCATAGGCCGTTTCCCTGTTAGATATTTTCTCATACTCAACATGAGAAATAGCATTCAGCAAAACAGTTCTGCATTTATGATGATTCCTGAAATGCTTCTTTTGATCATCATTCATTTCTTGCCTTGTCAGCTTTACGCCTCTGGCATTTACTGGATGTTTGTAACCATCCATCAGAAGATCCCATAGATCACCATCTAGACCAAGAAAGTAACTTTCCAGTTTATCTTTCCAGTATTCAAAGTTTTCACCCTCAAATACCGGCGGTCTTGTATAACCATTGTTACCGTTGTATTGCTCAGCAGAGCCAGATGTAGATGCAGGTGGATTTGTCGGAGTTTCACCAGCCATCTTTTAAATGAAGCGTTTTTCTCTTCCTGAATCTTTTCTAAACACGGTTAAGTGCTTGCACCTTAGAACCGGCGCTCTGATGCCAATTGAAGGATAGAAAAACACTTAGAAAGGGGGGGGATTGAATAAGTGTGACTTTAAATCTTGGACGATAAAAATAAATTGCACAATTATTTTTATCCTGGTTCGCTGTTAACGAAGCTACTCCAGTCCACCCCCGCAGAGATGATTTACCTCAACCTGAGGATTTAATCCACTAATCGCACGGATTACAATGGTTTTCCACTTAGTCCACGACTAAGTCTTCTAGAGTATTCTGATCACAACTTGATCACTCCAGGAACAACTGCTTAGTTCACTCCTAAGACTTTTCTAGAGTATACTGATCAACCTGATCACTCTAGTTACAAACTGCTCAGCCAACTGCCAAGACTTCCTAGAGTATACTGATCACACGATCACTCTAGTTTCTTACAACTTAATGTAATTCTAAGAGTATTACAAATGCTTCTTAAAAGCGATAATCACAACTGTGATATTTCTCTTAATCGTTTAAGCTTAATCTCACTAATATATTACAAAAGCAATGTAGTGAGTTGATGAAGATTCTGAGCTTTGATTGAATAGCGTTTCAGCAAGTTTGATATTCACAGAATAGATGTAGAAATTGGTAACCTTGCTTCTCATCAGAACTTCATATTTATAGGCGTTGAGAAGATGACCGTTGAATGCATTTAATGCTTTGCGTGTTCCGTACAGCATTGCATTTAATGTTATACGCTTTTGTCAACTACCTCGAGCCTTGTTCACGCTGTGTCTACTGACGTTGCCTTTAGTAGCTTTAACGTTCCTTTTGTCAGTCAGCGTAGTCTGCCACGTGTACTTCCTTCTGATCTGATGTTTGTGAATACGACGTTTGAATATCATCAGAGTCAAACAGCTTGGTGCATAGCATCTTCTGATCTTCTGATCTTGAAGTGCTTCTGAGCGTGATACCATCTTCTGATCTTCAGTGCTTCTGATCTCATGTTCTTCTGATGCTTCCATAGACCCATGTTCTGATTCTGCTTCGACCATCTTCTGATGTCTTGCCAGACCATGTTCTGATGTTGCATGCTGAACCATTTGAGACACATCTTCTGAGCGCTGAATTATGCGTACTCTTTATATATTTCCTGAAAGGGAAATTGCATTGGATTAGAGTACCATATTATCTTAAGCAAAATTCATATTATTGTTATCATCAAAACTAAGATAATTGATAAGAACAAATCTTGTTCTAACAGATTTCTGTTTAAATCAGGAACATACCTGATGCGTTCACAAGTGCACGGATATATCGAAGTAATATAAAAGATTGTCGAACCACAGAGACCAATGTCAACCTACTGTAATCTATTGTTGCTTTGTAAAGCTAAGGCTAATGAATGTTTGATTAAGGGGAACCTAAGAACTAAAACTGAAATAAAACTAAGATTAAGATAAATATAAGAGAAGAGAGAACGGAATGTGATTCTGCGTACTTCGGGAACTCTGTAATTCGTTGGCTTATTAAAGATGTTAAAAACATATTTAGTAGAAAATATTAGCTTAAAGACTAAACCTCACATTCTCGTGGTTTTGAATAAAGTCACGCTCTTCAACCGTAGGATATTGCTCTCGCTCGCCCACTTAAATCAAGGAACGCAGTTTGAAAACTAAACAAGTTCTAATTAATCCTAAAGTGCTCTCGTTGTATTTAGGATTAATGCCTAGTTTTTACTATCTGGTTCGATCCCCACGCTCTCGCAGTGCCGGTTCGAACCTTAATAGATCTCTCACTCTCGTGACGAAATCGTGGTAGGTAACCTTTCACTCTCGTGACAAGGTTACCTAAATTAATATTAAAAACATAAACCAAAATATAAATTAATAATAATAATTTAAACCAACACAATTACCGAGTCCCGTCGGAGACGACGATCCTCACACACCGGACTCAAAACAATTTAGCCGGACATGGAATTAAGCGTAAACAGATTAAACATGCGGATTGAAATTAAGAGCAACATGGAAATTAAATTAAACAAAACGATAAATAATAATAATAATAATAATAATAATAATAATAAAGCGATAAAATGAAACCTGTAAATAATGCAAAAAGAAAAGCTGGAATTAATTTCTGAAATAAACTTCGCGTGCATTAGCTGGAATTGAAATTGGATTATACCGGCACTTGATAATTAGGTAACGGAATTGAAAATAAAGAAAACATAAAATAAATCTAACAGTGTGGTAGTTCCTCAATGTGAGAAACTACCACTTTTACATGGTAGAAAAACTGCCTAAAAACTAAAGAAGGAGAAGCTCTGCCGAAAAGAGAAGAGGTCCTTTTGCTGGTAAAATACTTAGTATTTATATTGTTGCGCATAATTTCTAGGTTGATAAAATATAGGAAGAAGTGGCATTCCTTGCTAGACTCAGTTGGAGCGTGAATGTAGGATATACGTTGATCCATTTTCGTTTGAGAGAAGTTCGTTCAAAGCATTGAGCTACGTGGCCAAGAAAATAGGAGAACACTATGCGTTACTGGGCAATTGGGCCTTGCCGTTCGTCAGGAAGGGTGTGACGCCGACCGGCGTGGCATGGTGTGTGCCGACCGGTAGGGAGGGCCTTGCACCGACCGGAAGGTGGCCTGGTGCGCCTCTCGTTGTGGGCTGCTTGCAGTGTGGGCCTTTGGCTTGCCTTGTCTTCTTCTTTCCGCACCCTTTGTTAATGTTACACCCCTTTTTGGCCTTTTAATCTTTAATTCGACTATTTTTCCTTCATTTCCTTTGCAAGTCCTGATTTTATTAAATACCTGAAAACAAATAGAAATACCGGCATAATACAAAATAAAATAATAAAACCGAAATAAAATAGAATAATAATGCATGTAAATTAAGCTAAATATATGATACGTTTACGTGTTATCAATACCTGACTTCAGTCAACAACCTTATTGACTCATCATGGAGTTTGAACCTCACAGATCCAACACCTACAATCTTGTAAGCCTTGTTGTTTCCCAACAATACTTATCCACCATCTTGATCACATAATTCCTCGAACAAGTCTTTGTTTGGAGTCATGTGCCAAGTGCAACCTGAATCCATAATCCACTCGCTTCTCGAGTCACTTCTTGAAACCACAATAACATCAGATGATTCGAAATCATCTTGAACAATGGCTGCATTGCCATTATCCTTACCTCCATGTTCTTTCAGGTGTTCAGGGCACACCTTTCTTGTGTGACCCTCCTTCTTACAATGATAACATCGAATTCCAGATGCTTCGCCACTGTAAGACTTCGACTGACTTTTGCCCTTCTTCTTGTCAAAATTACCATTTTTTCGTAAGAGTTTTCCTTTAACGGCCAAACCTTCGCCAACAGTCGAAGGTTTATGCTCCTTTCGTTCATTCAGGTCCTTTGAATATAGGGCTGATTGAACTTCTTCAAAGGTCAGGGACTCCCTTCCATACAGGAGAGTTTCTTTGAAGTGAGCATGTGATCGAGGCAAAGCGCACAATAGTAACAGCGCTTGATCTTCATCATCGATCTTTACATCAATATTTTCAAGATCAAGAATCAGCTTGTTTAACATATCCAACTGCTCAGCCAACACTTTGTCTTCAACCATCTTGAATGAATACAAAGCCTGCTTCAGGTAGAGTAGATTTACCAGCGATTTGGTCATATACAAACTTTCAAGTTTCGCCCATAACCCTGATGTTGTCGTCTCCTTTGATATCTGTCTGAGAACCTTATCACCAAGGCTCAACAAAATTGTGCTGTGTGCCTTCTCGATCATAGTCGTCTTCTCCGCTGCCGTTAATGCGGCATTCATGACTGCCTCTCCCTTCAACGCTTCCAAACAACCCTACTGAACCAGTAGGGCTTTCATCTTCAAGAGCCATAGACCGAAATCATTCACTCTGGTGAACTTTTAAATCTCATACTTTGTCGACGGCATCTTCTCCATGCTCACTGCACCAATTTGTTGTGAAAAACGATGTCAAGAAAAAAATATAATAGGGAATTAGGGAAGAAAATAAGAACACAATTCTTGGTTATAACTGCTATTCTTTTACTTTCTCTTAAAACAAGATTACAACTTTACAAGAATAACAAATAACATCTCTCACCCTAAATTAGGATTTGCAGTTTAGCAATGATGAGAGACTAGTATGCTATTTATAATAAAACCTAACATACTAACTAATGGGCTTTTTCCACAAGGCCCATTACACAAGCCAACTTAATAAACAAGCTAACTTAACAAATTAGGGTTTAAGCACTAAAACCTAATTTAACATTCTAACGACCCTAGCATCTTCGACACAAGCATGTGAACAACCTTCGACTTCATGCTTAATCCTGTCGAACCAAGAAGCTACCCTTCGACCATACTAGAGTTCGATCCAATATCTCACAATACTAATTCCCTCTTACGAGACTGTGTTGAGTTCCTCAGGCAAGACTACATTGAGTCCCTTTGACGAGACTTTGCTGAGTTCCTCAGACAAGACTATGTTGAGTGCCACAAACGAGACTATGTTGAGACTCTCTGATTGAACTATGTTAAGTACCTCATCCTTTTTTAACTATGTTTATTGATACAATTTTTTAATTCTATTAGAAAAATGTCTGATGAACAACATAGATACAAACATGATCGATCAAACCAACATGCAATTTTAGAAGTAATAAATTTCCAATGAGGACAAAAAAGTAATAAGTCTAAGAAATTTTACCTCTATGTTTCAGACATGTCTGGCTGTATAATCTGCGTACCCTGTCAACAGGGATATATCCGAAGGACCCCCTTGGTAACCCCCAAGCGCCTCATGCGCACCAGCCCCCTTGTGCAATGGATCCACACCATCAAGAGGTGGCACACGATATCCAGCATATGCCGGAGGTGGCATGGGAGGAACAAAAGTAGAAACAAGAGGAGCAGAAGTCTCCCGACGACATCTGCGGGCGGAGGGTGTCTATGAAGTACCCTCACCTTCATAGACACCCTCCACCCGTAGACGTCGTCGAGAGACTTTTGCTCATCTTATGCCTACTTCTGTTCTTCCCGTGCCACCTCCGGTGTAACACCCCATAATTTCAGTTTATTAATTTAATTTGGATTTAAATTAAATAATTGGAATTTTAGTATTTTTATTTGGAATTATTTGGAAAATGATGAAATATTGGCATTGGGCCTAGAGTGGTGGTTAGCAGTAAGGGGGTGTTAACTAAGCAAGCCCATTATAATATTTTATTTTATTTTTCATAAAATAAAGGAATTGGGAAAAGAGAAGCAGTAGAAGCAGATTTTGGAAAAAGAGAACACGTGAAAGTGAGAAGAGCCAAAGGAGGAGAAGAACTTCGAAGATTCGACTCTGAGGTAAGGGGGGATTCTTCGGGTTAGTGATCCTTATGCGATTGTAGGTAGTAGGATTGATTAGGATTATCGTTTAGTTCAATCGTACGTGTCGGGTTGGGAATTTTGTTAGGTTTTGATAATCTTGTATGAATTGACATGATTCTGTTGATACTTGTGATATATGATGTTAATACATGTCAATAACTTATTTGAAATGTGTAATTGTGTGAAAATCAATGATAATTGTGTGTATGTTCGTATGTACCTGAAATTGGGGTTATGGGATAGGGTAAAAGCTGTCAAAATGGTGATTTTTGCTGTGCAGGTACGTAGGAACCGGTTCCCATGTGGGACGAACCGGTTCCCCCTTGTAAAAACAGAGAAATATGGATTCTGGGCAGCTGGGAACCGGTTCCCATGTAGGGACAACCCGGTTCCCCATAGTAAAAATCAGAGACGTGATTTTGGATGCAGCCAGGAACCGGTTCCCACGTAGGGACAACCCGGGTTCTGCAGCATATTTTCTAAAAATGTTTTATCTTTAAAAACCCGTAACTTTTGATCCGTGTATCTGTTTTATGTGCCGTTTTGGGCGTTGCGAAGCTAATGAGATGCTTTATTCGATGAAGTGATGAAATGGGCAGTGGCCGACTTTATTTTAATTCGATTTGATTGTTGATGAACTGGAATATAGTATATGTATATGTGCTAATTTATATATGATTATTGGTACATGTTTTGTATTGGTGATGGGATCATGATATTCATTGGGTGATGTTGGTTTATAACATGTCGTAAATGAATACATGTTTTGTGATTATGTTGTTGGGTTGTTTTAACAATTTATTACATGGTGTGTAATGATGATAGATGTAACGATGTATGATGATGGTGATGATTGATGATTGTGAATATTAATATGTTGTTAATATTAATATGTTGGTTATGGTGGCAATTAACATTACTATGATGGGTATGTTATCTTGATGATGTGGTGTATGTATGTGAATTATTGAATGATGCTTATACATGTACATACTTGTTGTGACCTTATTGGTAAGAGGTGTTAAGCGATGTTAAGCATCGGAATGATGATGATGTATGAAGATGTAAGTATGTGTCATGTGTGCATTATTCATAAATCATTTGCATTGGAAGGCTAATTCCCATTGTGCGGAGATTAGCGGGAAGTCATCGTGTGCCCATGTGGGGTGTGAGCGATGAGGCAGTAGTCGTGTGCCCATGTGGGGTGTGTGCGACTAGAGGGCAGTATCAAAGAGAGAAGTCCTGTGAATGTGATTCACGAATTTTGGTACCACATGCATAGTGTCAGTTGCATCATATGCATTGGTTATAACATGATTGGATGAGATCCAGTGTTATGCCTTGGTGTGTTTACATGATTGATGTATTGAGAAGATGTTGTTAATATAACTTGATCATTGATGAAATTGATGAGTTGTGGGCCGATGGCCAATATTGTTGGATTGATGCTTGCTTGTTGTAATAATTCCGATTATGTGTATGATTGAGTGGATGATAATTACTATGAGATTTTATTGCTTATGATTGCATAATGCTTATTAATTTGAATGAAACTCACCCTTACTATGATGATTTCAGATTAAGGATGTAGCGGCGTCTTGATTGGGTGAAGATAGCTTGTAGGCTAGCCCGTAGTTCGTGTCGAGTCATGCTCTGATTGTAACACTGGGGAACGCTAGTTTAGAGACGAATTACTCTGTTGGCTTTGTTGTTTTATAATTGTATTAGAGTAACTTGCATGAATGATGATGAATATGCAATGTTATGAATTATAATCCGCTGTGTTGAACATGAATTGTATTTATGTTAAATGGTTCCTCGTGTGGCATGACAAATGACTATGGTATTTTATGTTAAAGAAGTTGTGACATCCTTGTATTTCATGTTTACTCTGATTATTATTGTATTTTTTGCGGGGGTTTAGAAGGGTGTTACATCCGGCATATGATGGATATCCTGTGCCACCTCTTGATGTGTGGATCCATTGCACAGGGGGCTGGTGCGCATGAGGCGCCTGAGGGTTACCCAGGGGGTCCTTCGGATTTATTCCTGTTAACAGGGTACGCAGATCATACTGTGAAGTCAAGACTCTCTATCTAATGTATTTTGATGAAGACAAAGTGCAAAACAAATGATCATGTCAAAAAGTATGGAAAAAGCCTCAAGTGCCAGACTCATCATATTGAAAGCTAGCAATAAAACATTCAAGACTTTTACTTTGAAGACTAGCATGGATCTTGATTGATTGAGGTACAAGTATGCAATTATATTAATATCTTAGTGCTCAAAATTCTCCATATATTCACTTGCATGCATGGTCCAATATGTTTGTATATCAAACTCTTTATGAACTTAAAATTAAACTTCTTTTCATATTCCAGCACAGGAAATCGGTTTCCTCAATTGGTATCAAATTGAACTTAAAATTAAAGTTCTATTAAGTTTCTATTAGGCGCACTCTTATACTTACAATTGGTATCAAAGCATGTTATAGGTAACCTGTTCCTAAAAGATCCAGATGGCTTCTGCAAATTAAAATCCAGTTTTTAGAGACGGTGGTAGCAACAAGAAACCCCTTTTGTTCTGTGGACAATACTTCAACTTTTGGAAAATTCAGATGAAGGCTCACGTAGAAGCACAAGGAGAAGAAGTATGAGAGGTTGTCATAAATAGTCCATTTGTTCCTACAACCGTTGTCAATGGCGTTGGATCAGATAAACCTAAAGGCTCATGGGATGACAACGATAAGAAAAGAGTTCTTGCTGACAAAAAGACTATCAATCTTCTTCAAGGTGCACTTAGCATGTATGAGTTTTTTCTGTTTCGGTATGCACAACGACAAAATAATTATGGGATACATTAGTAAAAACTCATGAAGGAACCATTGAAGTTAAGAGATCTCGATCAAACACATTGATTCAAGAATACGAGTTGTTTAGAATGGAACCCAGAGAATCCATTCTTGACTTACAAAAAAGATTTGTTCACTTAGTAAATCATTTAAGTGCACTTGGAAAGAAACTCACTATCGAGGAACAAAATCTAAAAGTGCTTAGATCCTTAACCGGAGAATGGCAACCGAAAGTAACGGCGATACCCAAGAAGAAGAATATATCTAGAATGACTTCCGCAACATTGTTCAGTAAACTTCAAGAATATGAAACTGAACTCGGAAGACTTGAAACGCATGAAATTCAAGTAAAAGATTAAAAAGAATTGCCTTAAAGACAAGAGTCAAACATCATAATAGCAATCAAGAGGATGAGTCCACTAGTGAAGAAAATGATGAGTTTATCAAGAAGTTTGAAAAGTTTCTAAGAAAAGAAAGTAAAAAGGAGATTATTAAAGAGGAAGCACCAACAAGGAAGATTAAATGCTTTGAATGTGGAGAAAAAGGACATGTCAAAAGTGAATGCCCTACACTTGAAAAGAAAAATAAACATTTCAAGAGAAAGAAGGACAAAAGGCCAAAGAAAGCTTATGTAGCATGGGATGACAATGAAATAAGTTCATCTTCCGATTCCAAAAGCAAAGAATGTGCAAATTTAACTTTGATGGCTTCACACCATTCAGATGATGAAGACGATGAGGTTAGTAATGAATCTTCTCTTTATAATAAGGATGTGCAAGGTGCCATAAATGAACTCTTAAATGAATGCAAAATTCTGTACAAAACAATATCATCTCAAAATAAACAAATTTCATCTCCAGAAGAAAAAGTTAAGACAATGGAAAAAGATTTTGAGGATGAAAAATAAAAGATGATTAGTGATCAAAAACAGAATATTGTATGCAAAAATTGTGAATCACTTTCTTTTCAAATTGTTCAATTAAAGAGAGTTCTTGGAAGGTATAAAAAGGGACAAATTGGATTGGAAGGTGTCATTTTCCAACAAAGATTTTCTAATGATAAAAGAGGTCTTGGTTATTCAAAGTTTAACAAACTAAGTACTATCAAAACTATCTTTGTTAAGGCAAGTGACCAATCCAACAAGGAAAAAGTGAATAAAGCACAAAAGGTTCATTATTATTATAAAAGAAAAAGTTTTGTTAAGAAGAAATCTTATACTCCTAAATATAAAAGCAATTTTGTACCTACTTGCTTTTATTGCGGTATTATTGACCACACACCTAATGCTTGCTATGTTAGAAACTTTAGTGTAGCAAGTGGACATTATGTGTGGGTTAAGAAGGGAACTAACTATGATGAACCCAAAGCACATTGGGTATCAAATCAAACAATTTGTTTTGTAGGTTTGCTTTTGGACCACTTTAAATCTATGATGTTTTGATAAGTGGTGGTTCTAAGCATTTGATGGGAGAAATAAACTAACTTTTAAATATAGTTCTAAAGTCCAAGTGTTATTTCACATATTGGGAATGCCTTAAAAGAAGAATTCTTGGCATTGGCAAAGTTGGAGCACTAACTTTCACATCCAATTGAAGATGTACTTTATGTTGAAAGACTAAAGTAAAATCTTCTAAAGCAAAATTCAACTTTGTGACAAAGGCTTCAAAATCACATTCACCAAAGATGAATGTTTGATGAAGTCACTCATGAGGTAAAACTCATAGGTATAATTTTCTTTTATTTATTTTTAATAAATTTCTCTATAATTTTAAAGTCTTTTCCCATCCTTTTTGCTAATGACAAAGGCGGAGAAGATATATATGTATTTGTGTATGCTTGTCTCTAACTATTACAGCACAAAAGAAATATGAAAATTCTATATGAATCAAGGGAGAGTAATCAAAGATAAGGGGAGCATTCACATAAGAGATTCTCATTTGTTCAAAGAGTTTCAAGCATTTCAAAGAGATCCAATCAACTTTTAATTGTTTGTCATCATCAAAAAGAGGGAGAATGTGAAGTCAAGACTCTCCATCCAATGTATTTTGATGAAGACAAAATGGAAAATAAATGATCATGTCAAAAAGTATGGAAAAAGCCTCAAGTGCAAGACTCATCATATTGAAAACTAGCAATAAAATATTCAAGACTTTTACTTTAAAGACTAGCATGAATCTTGATTGATTGAGGTACAAGCATGCAATTATATTGATATCCTAGTGCTCAAAATTCTCCATATATTCACTTGTATGCATGGTCCAATATTGTTGTATATCAAACTCTTTCTGAACTTAAAATCAAACTTTTTTTCATATTCCAGCACAGGAATTCGGTTTTCTCAAAATGAGAAACCGGTTTCCCCTTTGTGTCAGTTTCTATTAAGTTTCTGTAAATTCAAAATTTTCATGAAGAAACCGGTTTCCCTATTTTCAGAAACCGGTTTCCTGAACACAGTTTTTAAATAACAGTTACAATGTTTCACAGAAACCGGTTCACCCTTTTTCAGAAACCAGTTTCCACGCCTGGTAGAGGCAAAAATAGCTGTTGGAAGATCTGAACAAATTTGTTTTAACATCTCTTAATTGTTGCATTGTTTCACTGTTTTACACACTTTCAAAAGGGTGTTAAGAAACTATATAAACACTATATTTTCATATTTAAATCTCACCTCTTTCATTACAATTTACCACCTTTTTTGGCCATATATTTTCATACAAGTGTTTCATACTTGAACTTTCATTGAAACTTTTATTGCACATTGTTCCATACCAATTCAAAAAAAATTATCATTCATACATAAACAATTGAGCACTATTATATCATTGTAAATTGTCTTGCTTGAAAGAGAAGATCAATCCTAGTGATTGATATATGTTCATCAACTTTACTACTCAAATATATTTCCAGATTTTGGTTATTATTGACTTGCTATCCAGGATTGTTGGAAGCAAAAGTTTCTGATTAGTGAGAGGATTATTCTCATAATCAAGTTAGTAAATCCAAGAAGATTGTTCTTGGTGGTTGAAATCTTGTTGTCCAGGATTGTTGGAAACAAGTGAGTCATTATGGAAGGATTGTTCTCTTAATGTACTTAGTGAAAATCCAAAAGGATTGTTCTTGGTATTTGTGTGGATCTTGTACAAGTCACAAACAATAGTAAAATCTCTTTCATGTTGAAAGGGGACTGGAGTACTCTCGGAATGTGAGGGGAACCAGCATACATCATTGTGTTCTTTACTTTTCCACATTTACCGCTTTCACAAATCATAACCAGAAAAGAAAGTAACACATTTTAAGTTCTTGCACCAAACCAGAAAATTAAGAACAACTTGTTTCTAAAACCGGATAAATCTTCAAATTCCTAATTCACCCCCCTTAGGCGCACTCTTATACTTAACATACAGTCATACATGTCTGAAACATAGAGGTAACATTTCTTAGACTTATTAATTTTTTGTCCTCAGTGAAAATTTATTACTTCTAAATTTGGATCCTTACAGATACCATCCGCATGGCTACCGTGGACATCCGATACGACTGCTACGCTGTTCACCGTGAGACGGTTCCATGGGATGACATTGCACTATATTCTAGATGGTTGGCATGTAGTTCGACCATCACTGTTCGCTATCTTCCGGAGCGCGTCATGCGGCAGTTCGGATACCGTCAGACGATACCTCGCCATCCTTTTGTCTTCGCTCCTATCTTGATGACCCTTCGGCAGATAGATGAGGCCTTTGCAGACTTTGAGCATCACATGGTTCCAGAAGAGGCTCAGGCGACCAGACCAGAGGTAGACTGGAGTCGTGCCGACGAGTACATCACTTGGTACTTCACTGTGTCACCCCTACATTATCCCCACTACATAGGGATCATCGCCCAGATAAGCTTTTCAAAAGATATTGCAGACTCATCAGTCTCAATTGGACCAAACACATGATATTTTTCCTCGTTGTCGTGAGATACTTGAGATGACACAGGCAAGCATTGACGGTGGTTTCTTCCCTGAGGGGTCTGATCATAGGCGTATACTGGATGATATCATAAGGGTGGCAAATAGGAAATTTTTGTATCGGAGACATCGTGTCAGGACGGGTGGAGTACTTGACGGTAGAGGCAGAGTATCCGACAGATGATGCGGTGGACGCATAGGTGGCGTGACAGACAGAAGAGAGGATGAGGATGTTGTCCGACACACACACACACACACACACACACACACACACACACACACACACACACACACACACACACACACACACACACACAAGTGATCATGCTGATTATTTTGATGTTTGTATTTTATTAGATTGATGTAGTTTATTTTGATGTATGTATTTATATTAGATTGATGTAGTTTGTTTTGATGTATGAATTTTTATTAGATTGATGTACTTTATTTTGATTATGTATGAGACTATTTGGATGACTTATACAATGTTTTTTTTTTTTTTGCGTACTATATACCATTGCCTTTACATTACACTACTATGATGTACTATATTTTGATGTTAAAAAAATTAAAATTTGGGAGTGAAATGCTGCATTTCCTTAATTAAATTAATTTTAATTTTTTCAACGTTTCCTATGTTTTTAATGCTTACGTAAGTAAGACTCTGGAAAGAAATAAATTTTGGCAAAAAAAAAAAAGTTACTTCTTGAAGTACAACTCCGAACTCAACGGATATAATTAAAATTTCGCTAGATACCTAGGTGTATGGATTAAGATATTCCCATTTCATTTTTTATAGAATTAGTGATCACTATATATAGGGTATGTAGTGAACTCTTTGGATGCGTTTGGACTTTGCTTTTTTGAGTTGTGTTTCTTTGTTATTGTTGAACAGTTCCTGTAATTATTTCAATATCTGAGTAATCATTTTTCTCGTATTATTACATCCAAACGCAATCAATTAAAATTCATAAAACATGTCTTCACTATTTTTAAGCACATGGGTTTCTAGTTAGGATAAATTGATTTTACTAAAAATATTTAAATATCTATCCAATTGAATATTTGGAACAATTTGCCTCGGTCAATATTGCAAGTGGTTTATAGTATATACTGTTTTGTGTGAATTCTTGCATAGCTGGTTTGTATTATGGCAAGTAGTTTATAGTGATTACACAAACATTCAAAAATTGCTTCAAATGGAAGAACCAATTATCATTGGGTTTTACTATATGATATTTATATTTATATATGTACAATGATATTGTTTTCCTTCAATATTATACACAAGAACTAATGCCTACTACCTAAGAAATTCACTGATTTAGAATCAATTCTAAATCCCTAACCATTTATTATCGGTTAGGTATATTGTTCCAGGAACCCAACATTACCATCTCAAAAGTGATAGTAAGGAAAATGCAAAAGATCGACACTTTACAAAACGAAGAGCAAATGGGCTCTTCTATGCCTCCATTGGTTGAACGGATGTAAGTAAGAATATCAAAGAGAGGGTTCTTCTACGCCGCATTTGTTGAACAGATATAAGCAAGAATACAATCAAACAGACAAATTGCTGAGGCTTCGACAAGGTAGAATTTGGCTAGGCAACTTTGAGATAGAGCCTTAGATTACGTTGAATATAGTGAAGGAATAAATGATGAAAACTCAGTCCTAGTGATTGGAACTGCTTCCAAAACTTGAAGAGACAGGAGCTGATCCAGGCATCTGTTGTGGGGACCAGGGGCATACCCCTTCTTTAGGTGTTACATCTACACTAGGACCATCAACAAGTGGTGAATATGGCTTTGTTACTTTATTTTTCAGCATTCCCTGAATATCAACGGAAATTAATTTATCAGCCAGAAGTCAGAACTGAGTAATATTGTGTAATATTCGGGAACAAACATATGTTCATTAAGCATGCTTATACATCTGAGAGTCAGAAAAAAGATTTCAAACGACAGTTTAGACATAGTCCAGTTAATTCATTGTGGAAAGGACACCACAAGTAATAAGTTAATAACTAACGAAATACAAATTAATGTTTAATGAAGCACGCAAAGGGAATAGAAACATACTTTTGATGCATTTGGGCCATAAATGCTCAGTGCATGGTCAATTGAAGAGTAGACTTGAAAAGCTTGACGAGATTCAGGGTTGCATTTTACAACGCGAACATTTTCTTTGACATCCAATGATCTAGACTGCAAATATATAACGAGCTGCGAAGGAGGAGATTTTGGGCTGTTGTCCTTTTTTCCATGTGTCAGTTCCATTGTAACAAAATCATCCCACAGTATTTCCCACACTATTGAACAAGGATCCTTTGCAGGGCTAAACTTCCTCTGAGCAATAATATTGGATGGTTGCTGGCAATATAAAAAGATTGCTGGTAAGTAACAGTGGATTGAAAAAAATGGGATTTTTTTTGTTTAAAATCCTGACTACGTACTTGCAGTAGTATGACTCTTCTATGAGTGACCACGAAAATTTTCCCTTTTGGAAGCATAAAGTGATCTTCATAAGCATCTGATAAAGCAAACTTTCCTCGAACTTTGAACAGATCAACCTGGCCAAAAAAAGAACCTGATTCTGCCAACTGCAGGATGACCTTCATAACAAAATATGGCCATTGTTTAGAATTGAGCTCCCAAAAGAAAATCAAAATTCATCAAAAATCAAAAAATAAAAAGTCAATAAGGCAAGTTGATTGCACAATTTGGTAATGCAATATGACAAGTAAATTAAATAGTAATAATTTTGTTAGAAGTCACAACAATGGTCAAATAATGTAGTAGTGCAAAGTAAGATCTTCAATCACACTGTTATACAGTCCCAACATTCAACTTTTCAGCCTACAACAGTAGTACTAGTATCTGTCAAAAGTTGCGTATTTCAGAAACTGAGTTGTACAATTGAAATATTTGCTTCTTCTATGTTATCTAACCCCCGCATTGAACTTTTCGGCCTACAACTGTAGTATCTGTCAAAAGTTGCGTATTTACGAAATGAATTGTACAATTGAAACATTTGCTACTTCAAATAAAAAGGTACTCCAACCGCTCTTAACTATAAGCAATAGTAGAAATGTATTTTTTAAAATTAGGATCAAATACATTTGGACTTTTACTCATATTTATCATTGGAGGGAGTATTATCTTTTCTTTAATCTAGAAAATAGGGTGGATCTAATTGGGTGGATATCAATAACTCTGCTTAGGATTTGAATGAAATTAGTTTTCTTTGTTTCAATACATTCCATACCTGGTATTATAATTAAAAGTCAAATGTTTAAAAAACTGAATCAACTTCAGGGCTGTGATTTATATTTAGTTGCACATGGTACCTGCCCTTGAGCTTTATACTCCTCATACAGCTGAAGCAAATTATCACCACTTATAACACGAGGCAACCTCCTCCGAAGAAGTTGTTCATCAGATGTTATAGCAGAGGCAATTTTCATTCTCATAGCATTGGCACCTTCTGTCGTTTTTGACAGAAGATCCAGAACACCACTCACTGGCTGCGCAGCTGCACCAATAATACCCTTCCCGACACCTTGAACAAAACCTTCGACACCCGAAGTTTTTGCTCCTTCAAGAGGCTTTGTTAAAATGCCAGTTACTCCTCTGAATAAACCTTTGGCAAATGCTCCACCTCCCTCTCTTATAACATCGCCAAAATCCTCCACACCTTTGTTTTCCTGTCACACAGTATTAAATATGGATGTCAGCATCCTACTAAAGCACTACACATTACCTGAAATCTTTGAAAACACATTAAGAATAAGAACAAAATAAGGTGGAAAAAGCACTAGAAAGTAATACGGCTATCCAAACTTGAACAAGAGAAGAAGAACTACATAAAATCTTTAACTTTTAGGTTTAGTGGGTAATACAGCTATCCAAATTAAAAGCACAAGAAAAGAAGAACAGCCTGGACAAAACCTGTCTTTGTCGACTCTGAATAAACTTCTTATCCATAGACAACGCAGCTACACCTTTGCTCATATGTCCAAGTGCACTACTTGCATTGCCCAATATATCAACACCTGAGAGCAGCTGAAGCGGTTGACCAAGAAGATCTTTCCGTATATTTGAGATAGCCATGCTAATCATAGAACTCTGTCTCATGCATACGTTCTCGTTGAACCTGTGGTTTATCCTGACCTGGATCAGAAGTACACATTTCTCATTAACACCACTTTGTTATATCCTCCAAATCCTAAAACTGAATAAACTTAATGTATAACATTTCATTTATAAAAAAAAAAAGGTATAACATTTCATTTGTACAAAAAAGGCATAACATTTCAAAACTTGTCATGCCAAAGATCTTCAGCATTTAAAGATATATCTGCAGAAAAGATGGGCTTCATAAATTAACATTATTGCACATTTAGTGAACATTGTTAAGAGTATGATCAGAATATCAGTTTTAGCCAATATGAACAATTCTTTCTTCTCTTACTAAATCAAAATGAAAAATTCTTCATCCCTTCCACTTTTCTATTACGGACCACAATGAAGGCGGAATATTTACTGCATTTATTTTTACTATTGTTAGTAGTAATTTATACTGGGACATTTGGTCCATTAGTTAAACCCATTAGATTACAATTGTCTATATAAAGAGAATAGTGCTTGTACCTTTTTTGACATACTCGAAATATATTATTCAGTTTTCACATAAAGAAACTAAAATACTTACAGGCATATTTTCCGTGTTGCCTAATGCGGTCATTAAAGATGCCCAAAATCCAAGCACTCCCCTAGGTCTTTGACTAGGCGACATAGCCATCGACACTTTGAACCGTACTTCCGAAATATTAAGGACACTGTAATTCAAAGTAATGTCATATAGCTTCTAGAAGCCCAACATACATAATGATGCAGTTTCAAGAGAGTCCTGCTTACCCAATTTGAATGATTGGATCAACCGATGCAGCAGTTGTTTGAGATTCAGACAGACTACCGAGCTTCACCTGCTGGATCATTTCATGAAGGCGCCAAATAATAGGTTCGTGGATGTTTACTAAAAAGGCAGCAGAACTTTCTGGCCCCTGTTTACCATAATCATAAAAAAATTCAAAATCTCATGATTCATAAACAAGTTAAGAATTGACATATCTCTTTGCTAAATACTAGTATTATAATATGGTGACACTCACATGAAGACCAATGTATGGATAGACACAAAGATCTAATGATCCATTTGACTGCATTGTAATGGAAAATTTCAGGATATAATCAGTTTCTGACACAGCTCTTTGAGGCCTGAATAGGACTGGCATTGGAGTTAATGGCAGTTGGTTGTCCACTTGTAGCCCACACATTCTAAGTTTGAATCTGGAACACGAGATATTGTATTCTCAATTAAAATTTGTAAATAATGGGATAACCAGACAAAAATGTCTTTATAGTCATTTTAAATCTTCTGGAAAGTGGCCGAGTTGTACCCCAGTCAGCAAGATATTAAGTTTGAACTGTATTTTCACCGGGAAGCTAGAGAAAATCTAACTGAAAATATATAAATATCCAATTTCCATGTTGTAATCGAATTCAAAGATGCATCTGTTGATTAAATGAAAATCTTACCTACTGATGCCGGATCCCAAACCAGTTGAATATGCCAGAACAAGATTTTGAACAGACAGGTACAAAATTTCCTCTGGTGTGTGATCAATAATAGACACCCCAAACTCAGCAAGATCCACGTTGACATGAAACTCAAAGTCTGTATCTGACATTAGTTGTTGCTTTTGAGAATCATTCACTGATGATGAATGTCTTCGGCTCATAACTCCTATAGGTTCAGTTTCAGGCATCCAATCACTGATCTTAACTACATTGGTTTTCTCTTCCTTTACAATTGTAACACGCAATGCTCTGGTTGGTCCTTCTGCTACATGGACAGGCTGGTGATCAGAAATTTCATCGATATCGTACTTCAGTGATTTCACTGGGTCAGTATCATCTACCAAGAGTTCCAACAAACGTCTTCTACCAAGATCTTCCCACAGAAATGAAGCGGCAGAGTTTGGAAGCAGCAGTTGCCAGGAATCACCGATACCATCAGCTTGACGAAAACGAATAGGCAGGAACATCGAACGATTTTCAACTCTGTTGATAGAAAAATATTTTAAAAACAGGGAAATGTCCAAACTAACACAAACAGTAATAAAGATGAAGAAAGAAGTCAAGAAAATTTAGTCTCAAATCTTAACCAGAATTTAGATCATAACTACGGCATAGGCAGATGAAGTAATGGGAAATACTACATCCTTCATTACTTAAAAAGAATACATTACACATCTTATCTCACATCTTATCTCGGTGTTAAAAAGACTGCTTCAAATGTTTTTCATAATATATACAAGGATATAAGTAAATACTATTCTCCTTAACCTCGGTGTTAAAAGAAATATAAAAGAAGTATTATGATGATTCATGGGAAAGATATTGAGATAACAAAAACCTGTAAGGACTTGACAATGAATTCAGACGAAAAACCACTTCAAACCGTGATCTCTTAGCACCACTTCTTACTGCTACCCTTAATTGCATTTTTTCATCTCCAACCTCCTTTTTCAAACTAATGCGCATTATACCTTCATAACCTACACTGAATGGTGTACTCCATTTGTAGCCATCGATACGCAACTGAATAAATATAGGATTTGTATAAGAACATAGTAGTTTCTGATACAGAAACTTTATAAGATATAGAAAACAAGCCAAATATATAAGCTAAAGAAATATTCTGAAAATTAATGATTGACCTTCAAAAGTTCAACTTTAGCTGACGACTGCCACTCAAATGGTTTTGGAGGATCAGTGGGATGTATCCATACAACAGACTGAGTATCACATTGCTGTAGGCAGAGACTACATCCAACCCTATTGATGAACATTGTGTGTGGTTGGAACTGAACCACCTGGACATCAAATAGTTTAACAGTTACTAATATCAAGGGTAACCATGATAAGTTAGATATATTGCAAGAACATAAAAATATAAACTAGAAAATAAATCAATATAAGACAAGTACTAGTATAACAGTCCAACCTTTGTTCTGTCTGAAGTCATTTTCAACAATGCTGAAAGCTTGTAGTAAGATCCTTCAGATTTGAAAGCCTTAACATCAATACGTTCCTACAAGAGTTTCAATGAACATTATATAATAAGGTACAAACAGTACTAATATGCCTTGCTAAAAAGAAGAGTTGTTGGTTTGTTAATTTATTAATAACACCTTGTTTTCCAGTTCAAGCAGAGAAACCCCAGGGCTGTAAGCTTCAGAATAGCGCATCGAAACAGAAATGCCCAACCTAGGTGACAAGTAATTATCTTTCTGAGATTGAAACATTGTAACTCCGCTACGGCCAGCATAATCTTGTGGAGAAAGCATGCTGGGAAATGGATTGCTATCTTCAATTACTTCAAGTACTTGTAGGTTCCTTCTTGAACTAAAATGCCTTCTATCCAGCGAGCTAATGGGATTTTTCAAAGCTGTCTTGGCAGACCTGACAGCCCTAGAAAGTGAAACCGAATCCACCTCTGCATTTTCCAAAGGTTCCACTTCCACCAAACGATATGCCAAAGGCAGGGAAGATTCATTGACAATCCAATAAGGGACAAAAAGTCTTAAGGTTTTTGGTGCAGCACTTGTCCCACCCATATCATGTTCTATACTCAGACGCAATTTCCTGCAAAAATGTCATTTATATTCTTAAAATTTGGATTGAACTTAACCTCAAACTTACAAAACCAATTTGTAAGGTAAGAACTTCCCCCACTTGTAAACCTATTTTTCAGGCCATATTCTTTTCAATGTGGGACTCTTTACACACCCCCTCACGCAAACCACTACTAGATTTGGTGCATCGATAAAAATGAGGTGACTCAATAGCGAAAATCGAATAGCAGGTGATTCAACTCAACGAATCGTGGATAGACTGACACCATCTTAGAATTTGGGTTAAACTTGAGCCAAACTCAATCTCAAAAAACTGGCTCGTAAGGTGAGAATTGCCCTTATTTATAAACATATTTTTTGGTCATATCTTATTAGATTAAAGGCACTCTTAACATATGGGTTACACTAAAAAAACAACAAGAAAAATATCAGTGTTATGTAATAAACGAACTATGTTAAAAACAATAGTTTATGATTCTGCACAACGTATAACCCAAAGCTTAAAAACAAGTAATTGAGAAACGCATAACGAAAAAAAAGAAACATATAATATAAACTAGAAATTGTTAAATTTGGGATTATCAATAAAAGATGAGAGAAAAGTATTATTGATAAATCCTAACCTACCTTGTAACAAACACAGAAATTCAAAAGCAAATGAATTATGAATGAATTTTAAAAGAAAATGAATCAATTTTCAGTCTTTTCTCCTATCTTACACTTAAGTGTGCTTTGAGTTTATCCAGCTCCAAAAATAAATTCAAGTTTGAAAATTTAGACACAAGAAAAATAGTATTCCCCAGAACACGGAAAAAACACACAATCTCTAAGAATAATATTGAAAAAGAAAATTAATGTGACTTATCCAAAGAGTATATTACAAACCTTCTACTTTGTCGGTGAACCATACAGAAAGATGACACGTGATTTGATAAAGCAGGATCCAGCACAAGAATTGGCTCCTGAACCAAGGAGTAAAAGCAAGATGATGAAGAAGAATCAACAAAATTGCAAAACACTAGCAATTTCAAATATAAATATCATAATCATACTATAGTAATACATGCAGAGCTAAATTAGTTATCACCTTTTCCATAACCCAACCATTATGCACAGACAAAGTAAGGTACAAAGGTTTCTGAATATCAACTGAATAGATATGTACACTCTGCCGAGAAGAAACGATACCACGATGTCTCTCGACACAGTTTCCGTCCTTTGTTTTCTCTAAGATTGAAAATTCAGCAGGACAAGGAAGCCGGTTCTCCAATTTCATAGGAGAGTTAATAGATATTCTCCAATCATATACAGGGGTATTTAGTTCAGTATTAAGGACTGAGGCATCTGTACCCACACTAAACCATAACTGTTTACTTCCACTGCTAGGATTACAGCACAGAAGTATATCCTTTTTCTCAATCTCATTTAGCTTTAAAGAACAATTGGATGTCACAGAATTTGGTCTACAACCAGGATCTAATTGTTGGTCTTTGCTAAATATATAAGTTGAACCAACAGCTACAGCATGACTCCATGAATACGAGGGCTGAGAATTATCAAAGCTAGGTCGAATTTGCAAATGTTGTTCAGAGTCCTTTGACGTACTTCTCCATGATAAAACAGTAGATGCTCCAGGGTGCACAGTACTTACTCCACTCTGCAAGGATTCTACACCTTGTTCAGAAGTGGGTTGTCTAGTACGAATCCAACGCCTTCGACGGACAACATCAGAGGCCGATTTTGTTGAAGATTTTGAAGAAGTAGGAGGCCATCTTAAATTTTTAATGTCCGATCCATATGCCCAGCCTTCCTTGTCAACATGCTGAAACTTTTCTATGGACCAACCTGAAGCCCATTTCCATCCAGGAGGAAGTGGAGGTTCAAAGAAGTCCTGCAAAAATGATACAGGTGAATGAGGATCTTAATAAGTGCAATAGGTACCGAAGTTAACAGTTGATAACAGAAAACAATTAAGTATACCAACCTTTGATGAAGATGAGAAGTCCCTTGTGCTCCAGTGTCTAGGATTATCAGGGTGTACACCTGGCCAACTGTTACCCCAACCTGATGATGGCTGATAATACTGATTTTGAAAGACTTCTTCAACCACTGTATTCGAAGTGCTTGTTCCAAGTGAGGACTCATGACCACTAGAAGCATGACATGTTGAAATATTCAATATAACATCAGAATCATTCACTACTCCGACAAGACCCCGGAAAATTACATGCTTCTTCCCATTTTTCATCACAACTTCCATACCGATATATTCCTTCTGTAAGAATTTTGGACCAACTGTAAGTGGAAGTAATGATCGGACACTCTCCCACTCACCCTCTGGGTCAAGACCCACCCAAAAACCTATGTCTCTATCACTAGTATTTTCACTTTCCAATTCTTTTTGAAGATTAGCAATAGTATTTCTTTCAAAATAAGAAGTTGAAACAACGAGGGAGCTGTCATGCATGAGTTCAACATTGCTTTGCTGACCCTGCAAAAGTGAACAAGAAAGAAGCAAAATATTTTATAGAAATTAATAATTTATCAGATGGACAAATCTGGTAAAAACAATGTAGTGAATGGTAACTAACCATTATAGTAAATGGATATGATCTAATATTTTGAGCATCATATGGTTGATGAACCATTCTCACTGAAGCAACTTTCTTGAGAGTATTAGCACCATGTCCAACAGAAAAGGAAAGTGCACCAACGACATCCCCTGCAAGATGAATAGTCAAGTTTTGAGGGAAAAAGCAAAAACATGCTGAGTTGCAAAAAAAAAAAAAAAAAACTCCAATGTAGAAACAATATATGATAATGAACCAATAAAAGAAAATGTGACATGGAAAGTTTGATCTAAGAGCTTTAACTAATCAGATTGCCTATAAATTTGTTTTAAAATAAACAAAGCCTCACTGAAAAGACATTCAAACTATATGCGACGTTTCACTAAATAAGGTGATTCAAGAAATACCTTTCCCAGCTTTTGCAGCAAGATTGGTAACCTCTATTTCCAACTTCGCAGGGGCCTGTAGCAATTTATCAATGTGACTTTATTAAATGCAGCAAACTCATAAGGATGTAAAAAATTTCAAATTGAAGAATGTATAACATGTTGATATATAAGTTGGGGAAATTGCTGATCATGCAAAAAAACCGAAGAAAAAGAAAGTTTCAATGGAGCTCGTATTACATTTCAAAGATTAAATAGGTCCAAACTATGCTATTAAATAAACACACAGCAAGAAAACATAAATAAAACAGGAGAAACCATAAATTGAATGTAAAATAAAAATAGCATAAATGAGCTTTCTTTATCCTATGCAAGAATGTCACTATGCCAGACCATGAAATTCATATTATGATAGCACAGTTTAGTTTCTGCATTATTTCATTCTAAAAGTTATTTCAGTCATTGAGCCTTATAGGAACAAAAAAGAAGAAAAACATAAACCTAATCAATTAATGACACCCATCACACATAACCAATCAATTACCTTTCGGGGAACTTCAAATATAAAAAGTTCATTCCACTTTACATTGCCTTCATCCTGATCATTAATTCTTGATATTATAGGCTTGACACACTTTGTTCTTGCACTCTGAGGAAAAAGCTTTTGCTGCTCGGATGCCTGACTGTCAACAACAAGACGCAAGGCACAGAAGAAGTTATGGCTGTTACCATCATCAATTATAGATAAACCCTGCAAAATTTAAAATGAATTGATTTCAATGTTATGGGTAGGAAGGAAAAGCAGGCATCCAATTAGAATTCTGTATAACCATTTGCATCATGACCTTTGCTTCCAGTATCTGTACAGCGACATAGTAACGTGCTTCTCTAGATTCATCTGCAACATTTAACCTATTTGAAAATCGTGGAGGAGGAATCCACACAGAAACACAGTCTCCGTGATGTAGCCTGTCAACTGTATCTACTTCATGCTCAACTTTTTTGACAAAGATATCACACCCAAGTTTATTTTCTACTATCACAGTCTGCAAGTCATCCTCGTCTAGAGCAGAAAAAGTTGTACTTTCTCCTTTGTCTTGACCACCAGCCTCCTGCAAACCAAACAGTTAGCAAGGCTTTTAAATGTTATGAGTTTAAAAGGATAAATATGGATAATGGATTCAAAATTTGACCGCATTTAGCTTGGATGCTTTATCTTCAAGCTCTAACTGTCTTCTCCATGAATGGACACTTCCCACAAAGGATTCAAGATTTGCTGCACTGACATTTACATTCAAGATGCTAGTTGCAGAAACCCGAATTCTCTTGCCTAATCCGAACGGTGATTGTGCATTTGTATCAAATGTTTCAAACCTAAACAATTTAGAAAGGGAACATTTAATTACCGGCATATTTTCAATAGGATTGGCCCATGTGTAGGTCAAAAGAACATACTCAAACATTAGTATATATTTTTAACTAAAATATTATACTGAGAAATCACATAACCAATCAATTACTTGAATATTCCATCAAATGGTTCCACAAGGGGTTCCCATGCCTCTAATTGTGCATTGAAGGTTGATGCAACAATGGAAGAAATAAGCACTGCATTCATCCCATGTAGCCCACCATGTGTTGCAAGTTTAATATTGGTAATTGTAGTGTCAAACAAGGGTCTCATCTGAAAAGTAGTTCAATTCATCGATCAATTTATAAAATAAACTGCTTTATGAAAAAACTTATGATTGATAGATGACTTCGAAATTGAAGGCATTTGATTTTATAATAGACATCGAAAAACATACCATTCCACATAAGCTGTCTAAAATTGTCAGGGAAAAATATCGCAGCTTCAGCTCAGCATTTATGTTCTCCCGGGTCTTTGGCTTTACTGAATCGCCAATTATGTAGGCCAAACGACTTGACGGCTTTTTAAGGTCAGAACGAGCCAGAAAAGTGCATGCCTACATGTATATAACATGATAAATAAACTTTTTTTTTGGAGTTTAAAATATGTTACAGCAGCTCAACGGCTACAAGCTTTTCATAATGTGAAAGCTATCAGAATTATCCTATTCAGATCTGCTTCTTATCTTTCTTTTCGGTATTTTCTCCCAGTTGCAGTAGATTTGTCAGTACTTTACTTAGCAATGTGACCTTTATATTCAATCTTAGTATCTCCTCTCGAGAATGAGAGAAACAATTATTATCTTCTCCTAAATTGCATGGTACAGTGATTCATGTTGTGATACAGAAACTGTCCCACCAATGGTGAAAACATCGATGACCGCACTAATTCCAACCCCCACAATAATTAGAACCTAAACAGAGCGACCAATAAGGATCACCCTCATCTAAAATTCCAACACAGAACTGTTAGTGTATAGTGTCCTATTGACACTATGAGATGGTTACAGTTTGTTATTTTCACTCAGGGGTTGGTTAAACCCAACTGTTTCCAGAAGAATTTATTAGAACTCAGATGAGATCAACGGGCGTAGAATTGGTTTCTCAGAAATAAAGTATCAGATTCTCTCTTTCATTTTTTTTAATCATTGAATCTAGAGCATGAAGGCGATCCAAGGCCATGGTTATAGTGAATGCCCTCTTTCACATTATATGCCCTCCACTAATGGATCAAAAGTTTATTTGCACCTATCCTCCAACTCTAACCACCACATAATACCCATCAACATATGACATTCTTGGTTTTGCGCCGACCACATACTCTTTTAGAAGCTCACAATTCAATTTTTTATCCTATGCCTTCATAAATTTATTGTCAACCCAACTATTCCACCCTGACTCTTACTTGATGAAGATCAAGATCAAGGTAAAATCAATGAAGCCTAAACCAAGTTAGGCAATAAAACCTACTATTACTCTCCAAGTTGTATTTTTCTATCTCGACCCCTAACTCTCACTCACATTATTGGTTACATCCGCTCTTGAAATTGTGGGACAAGATCCAAAACTATTTTAGTTCTCAATAATGAGCAACAGCCAAGCAACGTCGTACAGAGCCAGGAAATACAAAAAAAATGATGAATCAATCATTGATTCCTTCTCCAACTTAAAGCCCTAGTGGATTCTCTATTTTCAATTGGTGATCTTGCATCATATTATGAACAGTAGATGTCCCAATAAATCCTTATAATAGTTTGGAAAATATCGCCAAGGTGACCTTGTGGATACTATATTCTATTCATACATAATTGGTTCTATTATTAACCACTTTCAAAGGTTCGCCAAAGACTCGTTAGGAAGTATAACTACTAATCACATAAATGGCCAGAAACTGTTTTTGAATTTCAGTGTTACGAACAAAAACAGAAGAGGAAGAGGAAGAATAAAGACCTTTAATTGTAATTATGATATGATATAGCAATTTCTAATAATGTAATACAATAAAAATTAGGCATTGTGGATATCTATGCATCAACTTGAGTGTCAGGAAAAATCATTTGAATTAGTTTAGATTACTTGGGTGTTAGCAGACTTGTTGTCCTAACCAACTCTATCTTTAATATTCAATCTTTATATCTTTTAATTCTTTTCACAAAAGAATAATAGAATCAGTTATATCTTAGCCTAAAATAACATGAATAAGCACTACAATGAAATTTCTGTAGATCACACATAAGCAACTATATTTGTTTTACTTTAGAAGACATTTAGAAAACACTTTTTAATGCAATCAGGGAAGTGAAAGTTATGGTTAACCTGATTTTCTACTTTCCAAATGCTCCAGGATTGAGGAGCTCTTGAGCTTGAAGATCTTGAAAGAGGAGTCTCATGAATGTTTGCTTGGCTAACAAGATCCATCCTAGGGCAGCAAAACAAATTTGCACGTGGTGCTTCATCGGTTCTTGAGACAACACATCCTAAAGATACATAACCAGGAGGAGCAATGGGGTACCAGAAGAAAACTTCCTCAATCCCTTTCCCTACAATATGGGAAACTTTGGTAAATTGAAGAGGTTTTGAAGAGATGTCAGGATTGTCATTCTTGAAGATTATTCCCAGTGCAGGAGGTTCTAGGCTGAAATGCAGGTAAAGAGAAAATATTAATCCCCGTAAAACATTCAACTAAAAGATAGATGGTAGAAAGGTTTAAATAAAAGGCTTAAAAGATAACAATGTCTAACCCTTCAGTGATGCAATCTCCCAAGACAGCATAACCATGACGTGCAATAGGTCGCCAAATAGAGACCGGGCGGCGGAGGTCGCTACCTTTGTCCCACCAAATCCTTTCAAAGTTGGGTGTAGACATATAGCAGTTAGTTGCTTTTGAAATGGATTTAAGAATATCCCATCCAGATGTATTCATGCTTTTAGCAGTCTGCTGATTATTATTTTCCTGGTCAGAACTTAAATCTGATACTGGAGCTACAAGAGGAACTCGATTTGAATTCCAAACAAGCAGATGATTTAAGTTGTAAAGTCCGTCTTTGAGAGGGCAACCAGAGGAAGAATGCGCAAAAAAAGATCCAATGGCATTGTCAAGGCGCCATACACTAAATCCTGAGGTAAACTGATGATTTGATGGGATATTAAATATGCAGTCTGAATACTTTGCTGATGTTACAAGATCAGAACGTAGGCAATGAACAACATGATTCGGGGGTGGTTGGTTCCCAACATGGGCTACACAGCCCAGTGCCGTGTATCCTGGGGGCGCAACAGGCATCCAAAGAGAACAATCACTGGCAGAAATAGAATGGCTATCACTTCCACCACCTTCAATATTCTGGAATGACCCAATAAGATGGAAATCAACTGGCTTCCTTACACGACCATATGTGTTACTTACTGCCATTACTGCCTGTGACGGAGGAATTGGCCTGAAAAGACATTGAAAAATAACGTTAACATAGCAAGAATTCAGATCAGAACCAGAAAAAAGTTTCACAAATAAAACTACTTGCAAATAAGAACATCATATCACATTTAATCTGGAATGTAGATGAAAAACAATATTCAATATTTTCCTGTATTCGGAAAATGTATTCATCAATTGAAATCAATCAGCTACAAAGGATATTAGTAGCGTAACTCTTGGAAGATGTTTGAGCCATATAAGCTCACATGTAGTGTGCCCCATAACTCATTACTCAACCACCGCATTGGATATAACAACCGCATTCTACTTCTCACTTTTCCATGAAATCAAATCTCCTTTATTAAGCTAATTAACAATATCCATATATGGATCGTCTTTGGGATGTACATCCTTCCAAATATGCATGTTGTATACAACAATATCTAAATGACCAATGTTTGTGCATATTGGAAATTTCATCGTCATTGCGGTCCACCCCTAATCGCCTAATTACAACATTTGACTTGCCTTTATTGCAACCTCCAACACCTTCATTGTGTTAAATTTAAAGGGTTGGATTTAGTTCCAAATTGCTTAGAGATATGTCCTCCAGTGTTTATAAAGCTTGGACAGGCCTCACCTTACAAGCCGGTTTTGTAGGCCTAGTCAGGCTAAACCAAAATTCGAAGAGTGCATACTAGACCTTTCCCATGGTACCTCTTCAATATATTTATTGTAACACCACTATAAATACAATTAGTGTGATCTAACTAAAGACACAATTTAAAAGAATTCTATAATATCAATCAAATTACATTAAAGAAGAATATTTACATAGAAGAATATAAAGCAGATACAGATAGTATCAAATCAAATATTATATTTACTACATAGCATTTTACTGGGTCTGAATTTAGTGATAACAAAGTTTTACACTAGAAGATTTTCATGGGTACAGTAAAAAAAAAGTCAATTAGAAAGATTTGAACACAACTTCAAAAAAAAAAAAAAAGTATACCTTGATGTCACACAATCTCCTAATACAACATAATTAGCAGGAGCTTGAGGCCTCCAAAAGGTAATATTGTTGTTGGGACCAGTCTCTGCAAAATAGAAGACCAAACAGTTCATTGTCAAAACTTGTTCTCTCAGCTATATGGTATAAAACTTATAATGGTCAAGCAGAGAAATTGATAATGCAAAAGTAAATAAAAAAAAATTGTAATCACGCTATTCAACGTAATTAGGAAGAAACCTTTTTCAGACACCCAAATTCGGTCAAAGTTGGTGCATGGAACAAGAGGAGTTGCACTTCCCAAATTTAATGCAGCAGATGCCTGACTTAGAAGATTTAGTATAAGAGAAACAGCACTAAGTGAAAGATGAATACAAATGTCCGTTGATAGCAAAGATATATTTGTTTTATCCTTCACAGAAGTATATCCCCCTGAAACATCCACTGGATCTAGAATGATAAGACCAGAACCAGTTTCAACAGTAAAATCCTTTGCCAGGGCTCTAATCCAAGTGTCCTTTTCCTTGGAGGCATACCTACTCAAATAAACAGAGGAAATTTGCAGATCAAGCACTTGCCGACAAACTTGTTCAGTTTTTAAAGAACATATTAAGGAAAAGAATGGAAATTGACCACTGCTTGGCTCAACTAAGCTGATAATGAAGGTTTTGAAAAAGAGAAAATTTCGAGAATGAATACGGAAATTCTTGGTAATAATAATTCCAATTGAGGAACAATTAACTATATAAGTAAAACACAATGTCTAATAAAAGGTTACTGGTTAATGGAGTAACAGTATAATGGCATGATTAATCACTTAATTAATTGTTCGTGAAGTGAACAGATTTTTGCCAAGAAATCCTAAACAATGATTTTTCCAAGAAAATTTAATGCTGACAGCAATGACATCTCACATGAAGCTAAGGTCCAACTTTGCCCGGATAAGCTTCTCGCTATAAGATGAATCATCGAGAAATGACTTAGTACCATCGTAGAAGGTGAAATCAGATGAAACAACCTAACAGAAAAGCACAATAGCCATTAGACAGAAGATCACCAAAAAACTAAAAAGCAAAATAGAAAATGAATGATGTCAAATCTTCAAGGGGTGGGTAATTGTTGGTGTAAAGTTCTTTTCAATGTGTTATATCGAAAAGAGAAAACACAGTTAATACCGAAAAAATGCAAGACAAACTATCTACACTAAATCAATAAACCATTTATGGAGCTTCTTATCACCTACTTGGATTGGTAATGAAACTTATCAAGGATAATCATTTATTCAGTATGATGCAGACTGATAGGTTAGACACATTATGTCTCGAATAGAACATCAGACATCAAAAAACTACTAGGAGAAGCATTGTGCAATTTTAAAGCACAAATATTCCTATTTCAGAAGAGATATGAAGTTCTAATCCAATCGAGAGATAAGATAGGTCAAAACAAATAAACTTTAAATTATCAAATTATAGATTATTGATAATTGAACTCCCAAATTGCAAATCACAATCACAAATTTATTCATCAAAAATTAATCATCCATCATGCTGCATTCTCTACATAACGGCTTTTTTTAAAATACCATAACGGCTTATAACAGCACTTGTCTTCCTTTTGCTTAAAAATTATTTTCAACACAAAGGAAATATAAAATAAAACTTATAATGTGGTTCAGAAAAACTGCGGAGATCCAATGCACAAGTTTTGATCAACAAAGCATAAGCTTGCAAAGAGTTCCAACTAAGATGATGGTAACATCCAAAAGGCATGTCAAGTTTTGGTCATATGTGATTGTGGTGTTAGAAGCTGTGTGCATATAATTCCTGGAAATGTGAAGCATATTACCTGGGTTTCAAATGTAAAACTTTGAGTTCCATTTGATTCGCTTTGACAATATAAGGAAGACCCTGATGTTTGATTCATGATTTCAAGGTTTTGCTCATCACCGGATGACAAATCACCCAGAACAACAATGTCCACACCATCTTCAGTAGAGGTTGAGTAGCTGCTATCATTACTCAGGTACGTATAATTCCTTAGTAGAGAACCATTCTGATAGATAGATAAATAACAAAGACATAAGCTTCTAATGTAAATCAACTCCTAATACATACGCAATAAATTCTTCTTAATTCACATTCATCAAACTTCAGTATCTATGGCCTATTTCTCTACCCCTATTTGACCAAATAAGAAATCTTAAGAAAGAAATATATCAACAAAATAAAGATGTGACAAGACATTCCCTTTAACAAGGTGAAAAAAAATTTAACCAGCAGGGACAAACAAAACAACATAAACCATCTCCCCTCCTGAGTTCTACTAAAAAACTACTGACCATATACAATAAAGTGTTCTAAATTTGAGCAAACACGAGATTTGGGTAGAACTTTGCACACTCGACTTGAAGATAGACATTTTACAAAGTATTATCAATATGAATCATGTTTAGAGTCTCACATCGAACAATATATGGTTTGAACATATGTTTTAAGTGAGGGCAATCCTCACCTTACAAACCAGCTTTGTAGGATTTAGTTAGATTCAACCACAATTCTAAGATGGTATCAGAGTCCGGTTCAAGATTCGTTGGACCACCTGCTACCACGTTTCCGCTATAGAGCTGCCCACCATTTACATCCAAGCTTCAAGCTCAATAGTGTTGGACATGTATTAAGAGTCCCAGATCATACAATATTTGTTTTGGACATATGTTTATAAGTGGAGGCAATCATCACCTTACAAGTCGGTTTTGTAGGTTGAGTTAGGCCCAACTCATAAACATATGTTCATAGCACATATTGTCCAATGTAGGACTTTTAACACAGCCATCACGCCAACACTATTGGGTTTAACGCGTGGAAATAAATGGTGGGTAACCCAATAGCAGAAATGTAAGAGCAGAGTTGACTTAGACCCAACCACGATTCTAAGAAATCAAATTATGGAAGATTTTGATTCCTAAGGAGTTAATAGCTCCCCCAAACATAAATAAGAAATCAGCATAACTAACTTACTTATTTAACGTAAGTTATTACCTCAATTTTTACATTAACAAATCGCAATCTTTTGCCACGTCCAATGACTATAATTGGTCTAGATCTTGTACTGCGGACTTCTTTTGTATCTGTTTCTACAGATAGACAAATAACCTTTCCACAGCCATCATATGTATATTCGTCAATGCCTACACAATCTGCAACTAACTGTTTAGATGGGGAGAGGTGCACCACATCTTCTTCCTGCCTATAAACTGCTTCCATCAGCATTATGCTACTGTTTCTGCTAATGGGATCATTCTTTGGATCCATTGTTTCCTCTCTTCCAGTCAGTGCTCCAAGAGAAGGCACAAAAAACTCTGCCACTGCAAGAAGAAAATCTGGCACAACAAGGACTCGAGGTTGCTGCACACGAATTACAAATGATTGTGATGAGATACGCCACCTATAGTCCATCAAGAACATTGTTGAAATGGGTGTATCATCAATTCCAGCTTCACTGCTTGTCCTCCGAAAGCTACCTGGGTTAAACGATACGGGAACCTTTATAGTAACGGCTTGTTTGAAAGCATCAGTGGAAGATCCAAGCATCAGGCGCATTTCAGGCTTCGTATCAGGGCGAAAATCTAGTACAGAAAATTTTGGAATTGTCACGAACAGGTCTGTCTCTGATGAAGATGTCATGCGATATGAAACCCAGAGACCTTCCAGCTGCAAAAATAATGCAATTAAATAAATGAGAATGAAAGGTTAGCAAATATAATTCAGAGATATCAGGCTGACAGATAAGCTCATTCATTTAGTTAAAACAAAATCAAAACACTATGAAACTGTCATGGAAACAGCTTCATATGTATATATAGATAAAATGAATCATGTATAAATATACACACCGCAATATGAGCCAATGGAGACTCCCCATCAGTGCCATTACAAAGCTCCAGCAAGGCATGGTTCACCACAACAGATATAATTGTAACTGTCTGAGACAACAGAATTTGACCGTTCAGGTTAACCTTATCAACCAGAAGCTTAATAGTATCCTTCGAATCAGATTTTCCACCCCGAAAACTAGCAGGAAGCCTTGGTTCTTCTGATAAATTCATGAATGTACAATCCAAAATCACCTTATATTCTTTATCAGACATTATACCATGCAATAAATCCACCTGCTCAAGAGATCAAAAAATTAACTTGAGAATAATTTTTTTAGTGAAATACAAGAACAAAAGCATGAGATCACAGCCTATGAAACAAGGGTACTTCTAGGATTAGGCATGTCGCAGTGTCTGACACTTGTATGACACTCGCACGACACATGTCAGACAATTCAGGCAAGTGCTTAAAAAATGCTTTTTGATTTCAGCACACCTTACACATCTAAAAGGGTTAAAGAAGTATCGAAGCAATGTTGATCAATGAAGAATTAAAGATATCAAATTTTAGGGTCTTGCTAACCAGTGCCCTCAGGGCAATGGTTAAGTATTCCTAAAAAAGATAATATTTTATAAAAATATTAATATTTCAATGGGTAATGCTAACTTGTGCCCCAAGGGCACAAGTTAAGAGATAAATATAGTAAAATTTTCTTGGAAATTATGTAATGCATTTAATACAAATTTATAGTTAATGATTTTATTATTATTTTTAATATGAAATTTCTATTTATGGGTTTATTAACTTGTGCCCTTGGGGCACAAGTTAGCATTACCCTATTTCAATTTTCAAAGCATTAAATACGCAGATTACCGAGATAAAATTATTATTTTAAAGTTTTAACCATTGCCCTGAGGACAATGGTTAGCATTTCCCTAAATTTTATTAGAATATTTTTAACTCTTTTATTAGTAGATTGATAAATAAGAGTAAAATGATATTATATATGTAGCGGTATCGGTATCTTTTGTTTTTAATATTATTATGTCAGTGTATCCGTGTCATGTCGTATACTGGTATCCGTTTCAGTGCTGCATAGATCATAGCAAACATTGTGGGTTTAGAGTTTGAGGGGATATAATCTGAGAATTGAAGGGAATTGAGAGAAATTTAAAGAGAGAAATTAGAGGTACCCAGAGATGTCATTCCCGGCCGCTATCCCAGGGCTCCGTAGCGGAGCGGACCCACCCCCCCCGAGCGGAATACAGGGTGCGGTGGCGGAGCTGCTGTAGCGGACGCTACAGCCGGGAAACCAGATAGCGGATCGCGGATCGTTCCCGGGCGGAGCAGATCCGGATCCTTTTCTTTTTTTTTTTAAATTTTTTCCTGGGTAAAATTACTATTTTGCCCTCGTTTTAAAATGAAAACTCTTGAATCTTCACGTTCTAGTTTTATTCTCCTATCGTTCTTGCCCTAGCCACCGTCAAGTTCTGAACTTCTCAACACTCTCAGCTTTCGCCTCAGCCACCGACCCATTCGCTTCTCATCGTTCAGCCACCGTGCAGTTTCTTCTCCCTCTCGTTCCAGCCACCAGCCCTCTCACGGTAATCTTCACCTCTCTTCTTTTTTCTACTTCTTTTCTTTTACTTCTACACCTTCTTCTCCTGTTTTGTTTTGTCACTCAACAAAATGTTCTGTTTTGTCAACATGTTTTGTTTTATTAACAAAATGTTTTGTTTTGTCAAAATGTCCTGTTTTGTCAACATCTACTGTTTTATTAACAAAATATTATGTCCATCTCTCCCACCTCTTCTTTACTGTTATTCCCCACTATTTTATTAAATGTCTGTCACTGTTTTTTTGTCAATAGAACAATATGGCAGCATCTTCCTCAACACCAAATTCTGCTTCTGCGTCGGTTGCTTCGTGTGCTCCAATGTTAAAACCGACCAATAGTAAAGACATAGGATGGAAATATAATGGTTTGAAGGATTTGAATAATCGGAAGAAGGTCACATGTGATTTCTGTAATATGGCAAGCTGTGGGGGAATAAGAAGAGCAAAAAGGCATCAAGCAGGAATTCAAGGTGATGTAGTTCCTTGTTTGAAAACACCGGAGGATGTTAAGGCTATATTACGTGCTGACATTTTTGAGAAAGAGAAAATTAAAAAAGGAGTACAAGAAATTGCGGTGCAAATAGATGCGGATGATACCATGGATATCGAGGAAATAAGTAGGATTAGAACCGGAAAGAGGCTTGCTGAGAATGAGACCTCTTCAATAGCCATCAAGAGGACTGAAGGGCCGTTAGATTTGGTGTATAAGAAGGCTAAGGACACAAGCATCAATGATGCTTGTGATAAAGAAGCGAGGGCAAGAACCATCCAATATGTTGCTCGCTTTTTTATACGTGTGGAGTTGCTTTTAATGTAGCAAATGCAAGAGCTTTTAAGTTGATGTTGGAAGCCGTTGGGAGCTATGGTCCTCATTTGAAGCCGCCAAGTTATCATGAACTTAGGGTTCCACTTCTTAAAAATGAGTTGGAATATACGAAAGGTTTGTTGAAGAACCAAGAGGTGCAAAGGAACAAATACGGTTGTTCAATTATGTCGGATGGTTGGACGGATAGAAAAGGTAGAACATTGATCAATTTCTTGGTCAATTGCCCGACGGGGACCATGTTTGTGAAGAGTGTGGATGCTTCTGACTATGCAAAGACGGGGGATAAGCTAGCCGAGTTGTTGGACACATTTGTTGAGGAAATTGGTGAAAAAAAAGTTGTCCAATTGATCACCGATAATGGAAGTAACTATGTAGCGGCGGGTAAAGTATTGTGTGAAAAGAGGAAACACTTGTTTTGGACTCCATGTGCTGCCCATTGTATAGACCTTATGTTAGAAGACATAGGCAAAATTCCAAAGGTGAAAAAGGTTATACAAAAAGGGATTAAGGTTGTGGGCTACATTTATAACCATACTTTTGCTTTGAATTTAATGAGAAAGACTACCGGCAATGTTGAATTGATTAAACAAGGAGTGACAAGGTTTGCTACCCATTTCCTTTGTCTACAAAGGATGCAAGAGCTAAAAGGAAAGCTTAGAGAGATGTTCCTTTGTGAAGAATGGACAAGTTCCAAGTGTGCTAAAGATGCTAAAGGAAAAAGGGCAGCTACGACTATTCTTGATGTATCATTTTGGAATGATGTTCTCTACACTCTTAAGTGCATGGCGCCTCTTGTAGATGTGCTAAGAATGGTTGACAATGAAAGGAAACCCGCAATGGGATACATATATGCCGCAATGTGGGTAGCGAAGGAATCGATTGAAAAACTTTCAGTTTAAATTCAAGCAAGTACAAAGCCGTTTTTGAAATCATTGATAAAAGATGGGAGTGTCAACTTCATCGTCCGCTACATGCTGCAGGTCACTATCTCAATCCTGAATATTATTATTCTAAACCAGAAATTGAGTCTGATGCTAGATTGGTGAGAGGCCTCCGTAAGTGCATTGAGAGACTTAGTGAAAGTGAAGATGTGGAGGATTTGATTTCAGTAGAATTGGCACAATACCGGGATGCTACGGGTCTCTTTGGTATAAAAGCAGCAATAAGACAAAGGTCGACATTAGCTCCAGGTAATATGGAATGATTTTTTGAAGTTTTACATGTGATATACTTTGTGTTATGTATATGGAATGATTTTTTACAATTACTTGCAGCTGAGTGGGGGAAGTCTTATGGAGCCGAAACTCCGCATTTGCAATTGTTGGCTATTAAAGTGTTGAGTTTGAGTTGCAGTGCTTCCGGATGTGAGCGTAATTGGAGCATCTTTGAGCATGTGAGTATTAATTTTATACTAGGATATTAAAGTATCTTACATGCAAGTATTATTAAATTAATACTTCAAATTATTGTATTTTAGATTCATTCCAAGAAGAGAAATAAATTGGAACATCAAAAATTGCAAGACTTGGTGTTTATCAAGTACAATCAAGCTTTGGTAGAGAGGTTTGAAATTCGAGATAAAATTGATCCTATGGAATTTAGCGAAATTAATTTCCACACCGAATGGTTGGTGGGAGAGATGGAAAAGGTAGGAGATGATGGTGAAGAATTGGTTGATCCAAATCATGATTTAACTTGGACTCAAGTTGCCGATGCTAGTGGGGCTAATGAGCCTTTAATCTACACTAGGAGGTTAATGGCACGACCACAAACATCAAGGCCACCAAGAGCAACAATTGCACCAAGAGCAACAATTACACAACAAGTGGTGGTAGAAGAGGTTGAAGAAGATGAAGAATCGGAGGAAGATATTGAAGATGAAGAATTGGAGGAAAATGTTGAAGAAGATGAAGATGAAGATGTTGAAGAATATTTTGATGATGCTACATGATTTTTTATGTTTGCTTGAATTTTCATATCATAGTACTAAGTTTGAATTTGAATCTATATGTTTTGAATCTTTATGTTTTGAATTATTAAGCATTGCTCTATGTTTGACATTAGATTTTATAAATATTTTATGAGTGTTGTGAAATTAGTTTAGTATTTCATGACATATGTTTTATAATTTTTTATATAATTATTAATATACAAAAATTTACCCCGCTATCCGGGATGCCGCTATTCCCACTATTCCCATTCCCGGAGGTCGGCCGCTCCACTCCGCTATCCGGGATTAACAACTCTACCTCTAAGTCACCCTCATTCTAATTTTGGCTTGCAGCAGTATTTATACTTGAGTATCATTCTAGAAGATTTGCATAATGCGCACACACACAAGTCCAGAAAACTAAACAGCACACAGCTATACATTATCAAAAATTCTTTGCTTAAATTATATCCGGGCCTTAGGCCAGATAAACAGATGCGAATATATGTGACAATGGAAAATTATGAGTAGGGACAAATGCCTCAAATATATGAATTGCATACAACACTTGCCATGAGTAAGTACAATCAACAAGCTTCGTTAGAAGCAAGTCAGAAATGGTGGAAAGGAGCTAAGTGCAGATGGGCGCATCTTGTTGCTCCCAATCAAGATATTCATAGTTGACGTCGTTAGACGCCGTATCTGAGCCAGGAAGGAATCGAGGAGGAACGGAGGATGTGGTGACAAATCTCTGAAGTTTGTGACCACGAATGACTCCATCGATTTGTTGTTTCCATTGTTTGAAGTTTTTGTCATCAAGTTTCACAGAAAGTTTGACATGAGAGGACGGAAAAGTACCCTGAGGGTTTAACGGAAAAGGTGATGCCATGAGTACGGGTCATTGGATCGGAAAAGAAGCTCTAGATACCATGTTAGAATTGGTATTAGAGAGAGAAAGTTGTTAAGATAAAATCTGATGAAAGATCCTGTATATTGATTTTCATATTAAATGAGGAATACAAGGTTCCATTATATAGGAGACCCCTAACAAATTTGACAGCTGTGCACAGAAGATATTCTCTAAATCTTATAAAATCTAAAATAGAAAATTTAGATATTTTATTATTATTTCTAACCGACCAAATGACAAGTAAATAAATAAAATTAGGGTTAGCCTTGACGACAGAACCCAAAGATAAACAATGCTCTAGATACCATGTTGAATTTGTGGTTATAGATGTAAAAGATGAGAGAAAAATATTAATGATAATAGCTATTGATATGATACAAAAGACGTAATATTAATTACTACTTATAGAATACATAGACTCAATCTTAAATAAAAAACAAATCATGATAATAATAACTAATATCAATCTGATACTAAGAGATACAATTATAATAACTTTTAGATTTTATAAATTTTAATTCTTAGGTCGAAAAGATGTACTTAATACCACGAAACTTAGGATTTGGGCATAATCTTTACAACTCTTTGTAAATCACTATTTTTTCTTTGTTCATAAATGGGAGTCAGCATTCTATTATAAGTCTTCTCCCTCACCTAATTAATTACAAGTAAAACAGCCTCATAAAAAGCAACACTTATAATATATCTAAATCCTAGTTTCGGCAGCTCTACCAGAAAATATTATTAAATCTTATCTTAGAACTTCCTCAAACAGATAAACATGTTAACACATTTTTGCAATTTAACGCATTAGAAATTTTGACATTTCATAATACTTATCAGTTCATATAACCTGGAAAAAAAGAAGGTAGTTTTACACATCTTGAGGAATATAAAATACAATCATTAGAAATTGGAGTTTAAAGTTACCTTCACTTCAAGTGAAAATGTCGGAACTTTTCGAAAAACATCCCTCAAACTTCGACGAACAAATATATCAAGTCCTTGACCTTCCCGTATCATTGGTTTTCCAAGACAACCATCGATTCCAACAGACATGTTAATACCCAGAATCTGTAATTCATTTGGAGTCAGGAATATGTCAAGTATTTTGTGATAGGTCTTATGACGGAAATGTATACCTGAGCATGAAGAACATCGATATGCACAGCTGAAGGGTCTTCTTCTTGAGATCCATGCCAACTGAATTCATTTTTAATCTGAAGCTTTCCCAGATCAAGTTGTATAAAACTGGAAGTGAATAAAGCAATAGCATTTCAGCTTGTAAGATACAAAAACAATTTATGATCTTTCACCTTATAACTTAGGCTATTATAAGAATTAATTTATCATGTATGAAATATATCATAGTCCCTATGAGTCTATGACCAAGTGGATAGGTCTCCAATCCTTGCCATCACTTAGCTGCTATAAATAGCTTAAATTTTAGCACAGCATGCAAATGAGCATATGCATTGTCAGTACCTCAAACACAGAGGACGCTAAGCACGGGGGCATTTTAAGGATAAAAAGTTAAAAAATTTCATGTTGTCAGTTCCTTAACATAGATGAAAGTACAACTTTTTATTACTAGAGAAAAAAATATACAGAAAGAGTGGAAACTGAATAAAGATACTCTGTAGAAATAGTTAGTCATGAATTCAATTCTTACTAGCACTATACGCTTCTGGTACAACTGTTTTCTTTTCTAATATGTAATTGCAGGAAGACGTCATTGTTAACCCGTCTATAATTAACAAATAAAAAAGTAACATCCACCAAGTGAAATACATTTACACACCACCAACAATTAAACATAATTCTTCCATGAAAACTCTAAGCTTGATTTGTTAAATCTTAATGATATGTTAAGTCTAATGCTTCCTTTATTCTTTCTGAATTAAAGAAATTGCCCCTGCCCATAAACCTATCAAATTTCCATTTGTAATCCACACACATGATTATCCCTCTTAACAGATTTTGTGACAAACTATAACTGAATCCGTTGTGATGCAGTCAAGGAATTTCAGTTGTAACTAACAGACTGACATGTATCAGTCAGTAAACCGGTAAAAGCAAGTAATCTCCTATTCCCTAGATTCTCTATAAATAGGATTTTCACCTATTGTAATAATTAACAGAATTCTTTCAAAAAAATTCAGAAGCTGAGATTCGGCATTCAGTTCATAATTCTCTCTATATTTCAGCATTTATGAATTGCACAAAACTACATCTTTAGAAATTCTAATATAGAGTCAGAGCCTGGTTATAATTGGAGTTTACACTGAGTGCCTACACCATCATAAGAAATCGCCAATCAGTTAGGTACACAACAATAATATGAACAATCAATAAAATACACTACAATGTGTAGTGACCCTTCTATTTATATTAATAGGTTAAAAGAATAATACATAGGAAGACAAATGGGCAAAACCCATATACTTAATACTAAATCCTAGTAATATATTATTATAATATAACTCTTAATAATAAAATTTACTTACTCTTTACTTATTGAGTTCCTTGGAACAATGATAATTGGTGTGTCAAGTGCAAGATCCAGCTTGAGTGCAGTAGCTCCATCTATTTCATATTTCTGAATCAACCATTCAAATCCCCCAACTTTATCAACAAGTTTGATTGCTTCTTCAGTATGAGGGGATGCCAGTTCCATAAAGTACACCGTTATCTACAGAGGTAAAGCATGAAGTATATAGTCATTTCTTTTTCTTTTTCTTTTTCTTTTTCTTCTTATTTGGAAATATATCAAATGTGAATGAACCTATAGAACACGCAGATTTAAATTTTTATTCAAAAACCTGACTCAAAGCAGGAGAGAAATACAATTTTTAATTCATGTCCAAATTTGTAAATTTTTCATGCGTACCTCCTGTACAAACCTATAAAGGAAAACAATGCGAACAGCTGAAAGTTGACCTTGCAAGCTGTAGTCATATCCTTCATAATCATCGTCTTCAGCACTATAAGAATTAAATTTGAACTGAAAAAAAAAAAACAAATATAAATAACTCAAATGAAGACACCTGGAGAAATGGGCTAATGGTGATCATTGGTACACAGAATTAAATCAGAAAAAATTTCCTTCAAAGCATATAAATGATAATAACAATTCTTAGAATTATGATATTGTTTTATGAAAGCATAAAAATTTCCCTCAAAGCATATAAATGGTGATCATTGGTAACAATTGTTGAGATATGATATTGTTTTATTATTAGTATTTATCGTTTTATTGTTTTTATTTTTAGTATTATCTTTTTCCTATTTCATCGAAATGACGGAAAGTCGGCTATTTCATCACAGGCAAAAGACTAGCTATTGTCGGTGTTTGCTACTATTCCTAAAATAAAGTCTAGGAACAGGAAATTTCCACTACCGGTGCCACTGTGGCTACAACAACTGGTCATGAGGGAACTGCCATTAGCAAGCAAATTTGATCCTGGGAAAAAAATTTCTATTTCATGTACAACTCAACCTTTATGTTTCAAGTTATGGGATTCGAGAGGATACAATTTTTTCTATTGTGTATTTCTTTCACCTTGAGGACAAGTGAATCTTTAAGGAAGGAGTATTGTTAGACTCTTCAGTTTCGTAACTGTTAGTAAATTATTATGAGTTAGTGGGTAATTATTAGAATTATTATAACATTAATTCAGTGTGTTTAGGTCTAAAATAAATAGGGGAAAACATTGGGGAGTTGATCATCGTGAAATTGCATGGGAAAAGGGCCATTTTGGCAATGGGAGGTGCAGACCCTGCAATATCATTGTGTAATCAAAGGGAGTTTCCCTATTTCTTTCATGTATTAGTTGGTTTCTATCAAAAACATAGACACGTTGACATTGCTTGTACCCTACTGCTAAATGCCAATATACCTCTAAAGTTTTGGGTGATGTTCTTACTGTTGGGGATTTAATTAATCAGATGTCATCCTGTATGTTGAATGATCAGGTTTCTCGTTCCCAATTGCACCCTTCAAATCTCTTATATGTTGTTTCCCTTCATGTCTTTCGATGTACTTGTTTTGTTCATGATTTGTCCCCAGATCGTGATAAGATGTCTGCTCATACTATCAAATGTATTTCCATGGGCAACTCTCACGTTAAAATGGATATCAGTGTTACTCTCCTTCTATGTATTGCTTCTACTCGTCTGTAGATGTTACATTCTTTGAAAACATATCATACTCTCCCAACTTTGATGTTCCTAAAATTGATTTAGATCAAGTCTTGCCTATTCCATATTTTGAATCGGTTGAGTCCACTCCTTTATCGTCTAGTCCACCCGTTATGATAGATTAGACTCCACCACCGTTGAACTGGTATGACATTACCTATGCGAGAAGGTCTGGACTACGTGATTCAGCTCCTATTCCAACCGCCTCCACCCATGCTCCAGCTCATGATTTGTCCATTGTCATCCGTAAAGATAAACGTTAAACCCGTAACCCTTATCCTATTTATAATTGTGTGTCTTACCATCGGTTATCACCTACCCATAGTGCTTTTGTTACTGCACTTGCATCTGTTTCTATTCCTAAAACTATTCAAGAAGCATTATCCCATCCAGGGTGGAGACCGACAATACTTGATGAAATGTCAACTCGAGAATCTAATCATTCTTGGGAATGTGTTCCTCTCCCTTCTGGGAAATCTGTTGTAGGTTGTAGGTGGATATTTAAGGTTAAGGTGGGTCCTGATGTACAGGTAGATCGATGTTAGAGTTATTGATTTCTGTCAATCGATTGAAAGCTCGCCTAATGGCAAAGGGATATACTAAAGTTCATGGTCAAGATTATAGTGATAATTTTTTTCTAGTTGCGAAGATGGCATTTGTCCGTCTCTTTCTGGCAATGGCTGCCATGAAACAATGGCCTCTGTTTCAATTGGATATCAAGAATGTATTCCTGCATGGTGACTAGGAAAGGAGATTTACATTGAGCAACCTCCTAGGTTTGTTGTTCGGGGGAGTGTAATTGAGTATGTAAATTGCACAAGTTTTTGTATGGGTTGAAACAATCACCTCGGACATGGTTTGGAAAATTTAGTAAAGTGTTGCAACAATTTGGGATGAATCGTTGTGAATCAGATCACTCTGTTTTCACCAAATGCTCTTCATCAAATAAATATATTTATCTAGTGGTTTATGTTGACGACATTGTAATCACAGGTGATGATTTTAAAGGTATCAAAGGCTTTAAAAGAACACTTATTTCAAAACTTTCAGACTTAGGACTTGGATCAGACTTAGTACTTGGGTCATCTACGTTACTTTTGGGGGATTGAGGAATCTCAATCAAAGTTAGGTATTGTTATCTCTCAAAGGAAGTATGCTCTTGATATTCTGGAAGAAACAGGTCTTACAGATTGCAAACCGGTTGACACTCTTATGGATCCTAATGTAAAGCTTCTTCCTAATCAAGAGGGATCCATATTTTGATCCAGGTAGATATCGAAGACTTGTAGGAAAGTTGAATTTATCTTACTTTGACTAGACCCGATATATCTTTTCCAGTTAGTATCAGAGTTATTGTTTCCGAATAGCAAAACGGAGCAGTTGACCCTAAAAATGGGATACCGGAATTGCGGAAAGCAGGATAACTATATAAAAAATTATATTAGAAATTATATATATCAAAAATATATTTGAATAATTATTCGAAATCAAATATCAAAGAATAAAAATAAAAACATAATATTTAAAATACAGTAGTAAGGGTTATTTTTATAAAAGGATTAATTATTATTATTATTATTATTATTATTTCTATTATTGTTATTTATTATTCTTTTAAAAAAAAACCATTTTATTATATTTTTAACAAATAAGTGATGTATAACTGATGTAATAGTAAGTTACTTTTGACTTTTCAACTATTTCAATAGTTGTACTTATTTATTCATTAAATATTTATTTAGCTGCCTCCACGTTTCATTTCATCTTCTTCTCTCTCTCCTTCGTCTTCATCGGTTTCTCTTCTTTCTTCACCGCCGCGTTAATTCTTCTCCACAGCTGTTGCTCAGAACTCAAAATGGGTCAAAATCCGCTTGGGTCGGGCCGCGACCCGCTTTTCTCATTTGTAGCGGCTGCAATGTCGAACTGCGACGTGCGACGATCCTTCGTAGTGGAGGGTGGACGCGGTGGGACAAGATTCTGGGATAGCGTCGCTCCGGCCACTATTGATATCTTTGGTCAGTATAGTAAGTCAATTCTTGAACTCTCCTTATGACAACCATTGGGATGCAGTTATTAGAATCATTGAGTATATCAAAGGATCACCTCAAAAAGGGCTTCTTTATTTATAGAGGCAACACTAATATCATAGGATATTCAGATGTTGCTTGGGCATGAGATGCAAGTGATATAAGTTCTACATCGGATTATTGTGTGGAAAATTGATCTCATGGACGAGCAAAAAGAAAACCATTGTTGCTCAATCAAGTACAAAGCTGAATATCGAGCCAAGACCAATGACACGTGTTAGCTCTTGTGGTTAAAGCATTTACTTTAGAAACTTCATTTTTGAGAAGTCGGTCCTATGAAATTTGTATGTGATAACCAGTCAGGTTTGCACCTCTCCTCCAATCCAGTGTTTCATAAGGACAAAGCATATAAAAGTTAACTCTCACTTTCTTAGAGGGAAGATTACCATCGGAACCGTCAATACCTCCTTGGTTAATTCCAAGGATCAAGTTGCTGACCTCTTTACAAAGTCTCTTCGAAAATTTCGGATTTCTTACATATGTGATAAGATGGATGCTTATGATGTATATGCACCACCTTGAGGAGGAAGTGTTGAGATATGACGTTGTTTTATTATTAATATTTATTGTTTTATTGTTTTCATTCTTAGTATAATCTTTTCCCTAATTAGAGGGATTGGTTAGGAGGCTTAGATCTAGTATATCTTTTCCCTAATTAGTGGATTAGTTAGGATTTAGGGTTTATGTGTACTCTCTCTATATAATAGAATAAGAAATTCAAATACAACCCTACAAAACCGGGTTGTAACGTGAAAATTGCCAAATAGCGATACTTTCTCACTATGCTCTAATACCATATTAACTTATAGATGGCTTGAATTGCCTTAGAGAAATACTCTCAGCCTTTTGCTATTTATCAAGATCTTACATAAGATCAGGAGAGAGTGTGTTTACTAGGAGATTCTGATTCTGTTCTATCTTAACTGTTATTAGCCTATATCATTGAATTCTAGCCTGTATTATAAATAATATTCAGAATTTTCTCTATCTTAACTTTCAAGTATTACTTTTCTGTTAAAATAATGTACTACATTGTCAGTTACGATGAAAACTTATGACTGATGTAAAAATTAAAATAACATGTTAAAATAGTTAAGTTTCTGTAGGGTGGTGGAATTTTACACACGCACACAAGGAGTCTCTGAAAGGTTGGTTTAGCATGGAAAAGAAAACACACCTTTATAAGGGAGTCAATACCAGGATTTCGTATGTCACAGAGCCAATCCCAACATTGATCGGTCCCAAGGGACATGTCACAGAGTCTAAAATTGCCTAATGTTCCATCAATAGAAAGAGAACTTGGGTGAACCTTCATAAGAGAAATAAACAATTAGTGGAAAATAATAATTCCAAAAAAGATAGGAAACAAATTGCATATACAAAGTCACAGAAGAAGGAGAAAGGAAGGCTAAAAGACCAACTATTCGAAAGCAAGTCATTTACCTTCAGATCCATCAGGAAACTTTCTTGTACTAACTTAGCAAGTTGAGAACCATCCTCCTTGTTAAGAAATATTGTTACGCTATCAACATTCATGTTCAAATGAAATACTACACGTTCTTTACCAAATCCTAGCAATCCTCTAACGCGCCCCTTTTCATCAGTCTTGTCCTTCACTAAAGGTCTCTCTGGGGAAGTTTTCAAAGTGTCTGTATCACTTGTCACTTCATTTCCAGCGCTTATATCCAATCCAAAACTTATCAATGCAACAATAGTGGGTCGGTTGCAAAAAAATTCTAGCTTGGACATACGAACACACATCTGAAGATGAATAATTAGAAATGTAAATACAGCATTGTATCTCATAACCTAGAAGAGAAGACCTGAAAATCAGATTCAATATTATCAATCCTCGCCAAAGTACCTGTGTATCGATACCATCATAATCAGGTGAGCCAGAGCTCCTTGTTGAGAAAGTCATAGATACAAAATTTGAAGTATCACTTCCCTCTGCCTCATAATATACCTCACGAGGAGTACCCTTTCCCTTTTCAATTTCTTTTTCATGAATTAAATTTTCTAGAGATTCAAAGTCAGAAGCAATCCCCATCAATCCATGCTGATCTATCTCCATATTATGTAAACAATGTCCCCCATCTGTTTGAGATATGAACTCCGATAATGCATCCATAAAGCTATCATCATCATCAGGAATCCCAAGAGAAACGTCCTTCCCATGGGGGTCAGTAGAGTCAGAGGAAGAACATAAAGTTTCTTTATTCAAGACTGAAACAGCTAGATATTGTGGAGATACAGATAGACGACCCTGAAGTTCATCCTTAATTTTCAAAGAATGCAATTTCATCTTCACTGTAAGATCCCCATCTGCAAGAATGACATGCACCTGGGAGACAAAACGGCAACCACAAATGACTTTGTCTCCAGGTCAGAGATACAAATTGAGCTATATGCCAAATGTACTACAAAATTAGAATAATTTTGTTGGCAAAGAGTAACAACTAAATAACTTAATAAGATAAATTTTATATAAAATGAATGTCAATGCAATAATTAGACTTATATTGATGCTGACTATGCAGGGTCAATTGGTGACAGGAAGTCTCTACTAAGTATTGTAGTTTTGTTGAAGGAAATTTGATAACTTTGCAGGAGTAAAAAGCAGTATGTGAAACATATACAAGTACTCAAGGAGTTCTTCTCCTACTGTAAATTGCTCACGTTAAACTGGACATTTAGTACCTTAGTTTAGAAATAACTTAATTACTTACCTTTGTAAAATGCATTTGTTGGATTAACTGTAGTATTTTTATTATTTACTGGTTATTTTACTTTTTACTAGGAGTTTCTAGTATTTTCTATTCTAACTAATTCTTCTTGATTCAAGGACGTGATTAGGTAGTACTCTTTCTATTTAAACCAGCTAAAGCCGAAGAATAAATCAAAACAGCATTCACCTCCTCTTATTTTCTAATTGCATTTTACAACCATTCTCCTTGCAATCAATATATATCTAAATTAAACATTCTGCTAGGTGCTAATTCAATCAAGCACGTTAAGAAAAATTATGGCAATCTGAAACAGAATCAACTTCACCCACAATATAGTAGCAGATTCAGTTCAAGAATATTATCTTTCCCTCCAATCTTCTCATTGAAACTTTCTAGTATTTTCTATCACTTTTCTGTCAGATTCTCTTTGGCTATGGAATTTCTCCAAAATATTAAAGAAAAATTAATTTAGTATAAGTTTTACATGTATTATTTCTAACGGAGCATAAAACAGGTTAAATAAATACACAAGTTCCTGTTGAAACCCAAAAAAAAAAAAATGTAATACTTGAGTTTATGCCACTGAAACTTAAAGACACTTCTCCACATTCCTATACGTAAGGACAAAAGTGCATAAAGAAACAATCAAAAGAATTAAACAGTATATGGAAGTTCCAATTTAAGACTATATATCTATATAAGTACCAAATGTATAAGTTTATTTTAGGAACAAACCTTTCCACCATCTGCAACAATTTCAAGAATGAGAGACTCGTCATGATTTCCTTCAGTGGTGTTTCCAGCCTGCAAATATGTTAAATCACATATATCTCCATGTACTTTGCACAAGGACTTATGAATCTAAAGCAGTGAACCGTAGCAAATAACCATAAGAAAGAATAAGTGAAAATTTCAGTTACTACCAGAAACCACAAAAGACTTAAACAATTGACTCTAAGGCACATAGACTGATTGATAAAACATATGATTGTGAACACCAAGTTAGGCTACAGAAGTTTCAAGTCAGCTAGCTAAACTGGTGATAGAAGTGTGAGATAGTTCTTCATGTCTCTGTTTTGTCTCACATATTACTGTTTAGTGCAGTATTTTAGATTTTTATGAGTTACTCCATTACAGCTGAACTCAATTGTTAGTTAGGAGATAGTTATCACATCAGTTATTCTGTTAACTATTAGTAGCTTGTCCCTTAGAGGTTTCTGCACTTACTAAATATTAGTTAGAGAATGTGACAGATTTAGTTTAACTTTTACATAAATCACATATGTTTCCATTTCACTCTCAAACTCTCTCTTTGGAAACACTTACCTGACTTAACTTAAATTAAGTCATCACCTGATAGAGCATGTGAAACACATCAACATATGTCTTAATATCTGCTAATGAGTTTCCTAAAATATTCATTATTGTTTTAGTTTGTTTTGATTAGTTGGCTGACAATTGCCATAACTACCTTTTTGTTAGTGTTAGTCTCAGAATTTGGGTTGGGCCTAACTCTTTCCTACAAAACCGGCTTGTAGGGTGAGGATTGTCCCCGCTTATAAACACAAACAGGTCATATCTCTAAGCAATGTGGAACTAAATTCACCCCTCCAAAGCTAACACAATCAAGGTGTTAGGGGCTGCAATGAAGGCGAGCCAAAGTGCCGCAATTAAGGCGACTAGGGGCGGACCGCAATTAAGGCGGAAAGTCCAACAGTTAGCTATGCTACTAGCATTATAAATGCCAAGCCTGTATTCAGAATCATCAGGATTTATTGATACTTTGCAAATTAGTTCATTGATGGCAATTGATATTTATCTTACAAGATTCAGCTATAAATAAGGTTGTAATCAAGGTTGTAATCAGTAGATAAATACATATTAAAACTAACTTTAACAGTTTTACTCAAAAGCTCTTTCTCTCTCTTGATTCAATACTGAATAGGCATAGTTTGCAAATGGAATAAAAAGTAACAACATGAAAGAGATATGTGCATGTGTGCGCTCATGCGCATATTACAAACTAATCACTCCCCATGTTTTTAACAGATAAAGCCTTAAAAGGAATTTATCAAACCTTTCCATATATAAACAACTTGGCTTCCATCAATGCCCCATTTATAACAATGTCGGCTGTTTTTGAATTTGTGGTATTAAGAGCGTTGTAGGAAGCAGCAACACCCTCTGAGTTACCTAGCACATCGACTGATGGTGGCGTCTGCATGCAATGCAAAATGTATACATTTATGAAATAAACTATGAAGATCAAGGAAATAATATCTTGCCAAAGCAAAATGAATGAGAAAAAAGCATATACTAAGGCTGTCTTACAGAGGCTTGATATGTAGCTTGGATGAGTCCTTTGAACCATAAACCCTTCTCCTCTTCTTCCCGAAAGTCTAAGATCCAGGTGCTAGAAGATTCCAGAGCCTGGAAGGAAATTCATATATTCAAAGAGTCATGGCAAGTAAGTTAACAAACAAGCATATCTATTCCCAATGGTTACAAATATAATGATTCTGGCCGCTGAACAAAAATTTGAGGTTTGATCCCAAATTTTTTATTTGGAAATCATAATCCAAAAGAAATGTTTTGTCTGATACTAGAGTGGGATAAGTTGAGAGAAATACAGAAAAGGTTAAACTGAATTTGATTGAAATGATTACAATAATGATAACTCTGCCACAACTATCTGTATATATGCAAAGTTTTCCGCAGCTATATAACTTGGATAGTGGTTTAGCAGAAAACAAGTAAGCCCCTATTCAATTTTTTTATATGTATTTATAATAATTATACAATAAATATATATATCAAATTAGTTGTATTAAAATATTTATTTTTAAACATATGTCTTACTACATATTTAAGTATGTTTGTTAGAAATAAGCTTTTAAGGAGGCAAATAGACCAACTTAGGTTTTCGAAAAGGCGAGACTAGGACCTAAAACTAAGCCTATGATAAACCACATGCCATGCTTAGGATTTGAAGTTTAAGACCCGACTAGATTTGAATCTTGCAAAGTCTATCTCAATCCAATCCATTCTCACCTCTATTTCTAGCTCAAGTTTACAAACACATTAGTGAACTAGCATACTATCAAGTAACTTTTCTGGGGTGTCGCGAGTTTAGAGACAGAACCCGAAGTGTTAAATGAGAGATCATGATGAAGTGTAGAGGAATATAATATGAATAATTTCAGAAATGAAACATCATACTTCTATCAAGATTGCGGGAACTTATTTAGCTTACCTTCTGAATGTCCATTCCCCTGGTGCTTACAGCAATACAAAATGGGGAACCACCAACATTCATCGGAGGAATATCAAGGACTTGCCTACCAGCCATGCTGCAGAGTCCAAACAATAAATTACATACATAAAATAAATTTTAAAAAATTCTGTTTAAAAGTTATTATAACAATAAACTCATAAAAATTGAAGGGAAATATAGTTGGAAGACATGGGCTTTGGCCTGTGCAAAAATATTGCACTAGGGTAAGGCCTGACTTATCCCAGAAGCACGCTCAAGCCTTATAAGAAATACTTTGGCTAAATCTCTAGTCAATATGGGATCTCATCACACCCTCTCAAGCCTATGAATGATCATTAGAACCAAGAGGTATGTAGGTGGCCTAACAACTCATTAACTAACAGTGATTCGATTGGTAATACTTGTAGCCGTAGTAACAGAACAAAAAAAAAATCTCGGTATCACTTGTAACCGTAGTAACATAACCAAGAAATTCTGCAATATGAGTGCCTAACAGGAATCCAAATATTCTATACTTGTAAGAACTAACTAACTCTTATCATATGAAAATACACATTAACTAACACTAGAAGTAAACTACTATGCTCTCAATCCTACAGTTCTGGCTCTTCTAACTTAAAGCAATACACCAGAAAAATCCAGTTTCTATGCTCTCTTTTGTATGGAGTCGTTGAGAATCCAATAGAATTGAAGCAACTGAGTAACTTCAATAATAATAAGGCTCTATGCAGTTGAAAGTTTGAAGGTAAATTAGCATCATGAAAATAACATAAATTGCTATTAGGCAAATTATAAATTTGAAAGAGCTGATAATGAGGGTAAATAACTCTAGAAACTGTCATTAATCTTCACTTAATCCATGTTTCAGTTGCTAATTTGCTCTCTTTTTAATCTGAAAATAAAACATATATTTATAAACTAATACCCAACCACTTGGATCACTCCGGACAAATAAATTCCATCAAGACAAACCCATTAAGAAACAAGAAGGCCAAAACTCTATCTTTAAAAATATTTTTGTTTGAGTAATGATACTCAATCTAGGTTGTTAATCACGGATAGCAGCGGGTAGCACCGAACACCGAATGACAGCTATTGTGAAGAATAAAAACAATATAAGTAGTGACCATAAATTACAACATACATAAATACTTAAAAATAGAAAAACACAAATATTTAAAACACAAATATTGACAACTTAGTACTCAATAGAATCAGTATAACACATATCAAATTTGTAATCCTTGCATTGCTGTTTCAACTAATGTATATTATTTAAACCTTCAATCTTGTGAAGCAGTAGTCTTGTGACCCATTGCAGGAATTAGATGTGCCCTTATGATTTGAATCGATTTTTCATTATTTAATTTACCAAAAATAGTTATAAAAATAGAGTGCATTTTAAGAACAATGTGCAGTACTTCAGTGCAATTGCAATTTCCAGGAGATTCATGGCCACATATCAATAAGACAACTTTATCCCATAAGTCCAATATAGGATGCGTTAAATGAGCTTGAATCTCATCCCAAAAACTAGCTCAAAGGATAAGGGTGCCAAAACACATTTATACATCCAACACCGGAAAAACCTAGCAATGTCAATTCTAAACAACTTCAATATCCACCCTCGCGCCTAGCATGGGCTTGGGTCGAATCCCCACATTGCAAACCTTAACCGATACCATCTTAAACACAGAACTGTATCATAAAATTGTGTCTTTCTGTTGTATTATTCCTCCCTCTCTCTCTATATATATAGTGTATACAATTTGTTTTCATAATTAAGGAGACGCTAAAACAATTACATAATTGCAACTCTACAATAATGAGAAATCATTGTTAATAATAAACAGGTTTAAATGATTAGTAGAATAATGATTGGATAATATTTATTATTAACAATGATTTCCTCATTATTGTAGAGTTGTAATTATGCAATTATTTTAGTGTCTCCTTAATTATGAAAACAGATTGTATACACTATACAGGAGAAAGACACACGGTTTTATGATCCAGTTTTGTATTTAACAGAATGATGTTTTCATCATGGATATTAAGTAAAGTTCCTGTTTATGACAAGAAAACAAATCGTGCAGCATTACCAAAGCTTTTTGTTTTCATTTTAACTTCAACTAATAAAAATAAGAGAGCATTTTCTTCACCAACTTTTTTTACAATTTTTGAAAAAAGATCAAGCGTTTTCAAAAAAATTGAAAATGCCAAAACATTGTTTTCATTATTTTTGAAAATGCATTCTTCCTAGTTTGCATACCACCTTCTCTCTATCACAAATATTCATTACATGAGCCTTCATCACCTTATTAGCAATTTAAAATAAACATAAGTTTCAAAAAATGAGAACATAAAAATGTTTTAAAAAATGAAAAATGGCTCTACTTTTCATATTTCTTTTTGTAGATTTTTCCACTCTGGAGGATAGTACACTCCATAAACAAGTTATTTTTCTCTTTTCTCTTAAATAAAATATTTTTCTGTTAAAAGAAATATTGGCACTAATTTCCAACAAATAAAATAGAAAAAGATGTATAAAAACCTTAGGTATCGCTGGTAACTCTGGGATTTTGCTGATTCGAATACATAAAGATATGATCCTGAAAGCACCAAGAAACAAGGATGCCATGTAGCAACGGAATTGCCAATTCCCTATGCAATGTAACATTTTATTTTCAATTAATTGGAAAAAACAAAATGATACCTTAAAAATAAATGACCAATGAGTAAATCAACGAAGATTTATGGAAATACCTTCCATACTAGGATTCTACCATGAGTGGCAAGATCTACAGAACTCCAAGGAGTAAGTTTAGATTGGAAACTATCTGACGTAGGTTGACTACAAGTTTCCATAGTCTTGTATAATATGTTTAGTAGTTCCAAGATTCTGAAATATCTCTCTGATGAAAAGTGAATGCCAAGGTTCGGCACTTGAATGGAAATAAGAGTGGAGGGGCAACTTGGATGAGGCACTTTAATCTGGAGTAACCAAAGAAAGAAACATGATAAGAACAAAATATACTCAGTAACAAGTCATCCAGAAAATGACAGCAGAATAGTTTGGATGAGCATGTCAAACAAACCTGATTAACAAGTACTGCCATTCCACACCTATCAATCAGAGAATAAACATTCTCATCCTTATCGGTAATGGGTGAGTTCACTATTTGGCCGTCATAATTTGGCTTCACCAAACTGCAACTCCCAAAATCAGAGCCACAATCGGTAAAAAAAGCAGCAATATCTCGTCCAGTAATGCAAAATCGAGAATAAAGATTCTTCCTCTGCTCATCAGACTGGCTTTCCTGTGAGAATACTGAATAATTTAAGAAAATACCACGGCAATAACCACAACTTAAAATCTTGTAACTAAAGAAGCATACCGCGGTATGTAGGGTGAAATGACCAAAATCCAAAAGAAAATGACTATCACATCGGTCTGAACCACTAGTTCGGAGAGGAACTCTTACTTTAGGAGCATCGAGATCAATATCAAATGCAAATCTGAAAAATCAGTCAGAAACAACAATCTATAATTGAGCATTATATACTTTTTTAATTGAAGAAAAAAAAACTAATAAAACAAAATGAGAAAAAGAAAACATGAACTAAAGGATAACTCGAGAATTTCAAAAAAATGAATGAATTTCCTTTTTAATCTTCACAGATTACTTAGGAAAAGCTTCTGGCTGCATCACACTCAGAATACCTAATAATTCAAGTATATTTGATCACTGGCTTTCTGGACACTTTCAAAGTTGTTAATAGGCATGAACATAGAAAAAGGAGGAATCCATGCAACAAGAGGCACGACGTAACAAAAACTACCCAGAAAATAGAAAAAGAAAAAGGAGAATAACAGGCAAGACAGAGGTAGCAAAAACATCCAAGAATATAGAAAAAGAAAAAGGAGAATAACAATGAATACCTGCTCTGCTCCTCTAAAACCATTTGAAATTGCTCTTGCGCTCTACGAGTCACTTTCTCAAACTTCATCTGCCCTTGCAATTACCGGTCAAACAAGTTAGCCTAGAAAGAATATATAACTACAATGGTCTTCAATTCAATAATTGTTTCATTTTATTTAATTTTCTTTGAAAAAAATTAAGAATTAGATCAAGGTTTCACCCTTAAGCCCTTACCTTTTTACTTTAGTTTTGGATGTACTTAGCTACCGATGCTAATACTACGTTTAAATTACGGATCTCTATTAAATTTGATGAATCGAAGTACCGTCAGAGGAAACAGCAGGTTGAAGGAGTACTTCGAGGAACAAAAATGGTGAAGTATGTTGTTACACCTTAGATCCCTGAGTGATTTCTCTCTATTACTGATTGAGATTCGCAAATTGAAAATCCTGCATTTGTAGCTTGGGAAGAACAAGACTCTCTCTTGTGCACATGGTGGTTGTCCACCATCTTAGACTCGCTTTGTTCATCTACGTCACTCATGGCAAGTGTGGAAGAAAGTGCCGAACAAAAAACACGTTCGAGGCAACTTAGACCTAAGTGGCAGTCAGGTCCATATTGGGAATGGCCAAGGTTTTGTCTATCACATCCTTTGGCTCAATGGCTTTTTCTTCCAGATTCTATCTTAACACATCCCTAAAACCAAACAATCTCTTGCTTTTGCCCTCAATTATCAAAAACTTAGCCAGTGTAGGTCAGTTTGCTAGGAACAATTCATTTTTCTTTGAATTTCATGATTGTGTGTGCTTAATTAAATGTCTGGATACTTCTAAAATCTTGTTAAGAGGCTCTCTTGGGGGATGGTCTCTACAAGTTTGACAATCTTGCTCCAACCTCGCCTCAAGTCTTGCATGCATGTCTCAAGCCATTCCTCTCAGTCCAGCTCTAGCAATAGCTTTAATTCATGTCATGCTTCTCAATTCCCTTGTAATAAAATTAAAAATACAAGTATTGCCCCCACCCCTCCTAGTCTTTGCCAAATTTAGCATTGGTAACCAGGGCATCCCAAACATGATACTCTTAAACATGTCCTTCAAACTTGTAACATTCAAATACCTAATAAAAATTTGTTTGACTTTTGCAATGCTTCTTGTTTAAGGAAAGCACACAGACTCCCCTTTCACCCTTCTATTGCAACCTACACTAAGCCTCTTGGGCTTATCTTTTGTGATTTATGGGGACCTGCACTGGTAACATCCTCATGAGCGAATATTGCATGCTTTTATCATTATACTCTTGCCTAAAGTTATCAATTTTTAAAAAGTACGAGTTTTTGCCAGAAATTTCAAAACAATACCGGAAATTTCCATGAGTTTTTATCGGAAATTTTAAAATTTCCGGTGAAGACTCGTGATAATTTTACCAGCAATTTCGAAATGTATGTTTCCGAAAATTTTGTTCGGACTTTTTAACTCAAATTTGTCCATGGGTCATTTCGAAATTTTCAAAATATGAGGGGGTGTCAGGTTCAACTTGGGGGTGGCAAGTTAATTCCTCCTCATGTGGACTTGCATATTTCCTAATCTGTGTTGATGCACACAGTAGATAACAATTGATATATCCCTTGAAACTTAAATCCCAAACCTTAACTACATTCACTCAATTTAAATCCCTTGTAGAGTTGCAATTAAACCACAGAATTAAGGTTGTTCAAACTGATGAAGGTGGTGAGTTCAGACCCTTTACTCAAAACCTAGCTAAATTTGCCATTACACATAGACTCACATGTCCTCACACTCATCATCAAAATGGTTTTGAAGAACGCAGGCATAGGCACATAGTTGAAACTGGCCTAACCCCCCTAACTCAACCTAATGTTCTTTTATCCTTTTGGGGCCAACCAAGACTTCATCCAACTCTTCTTCTAACACGTGTTGAGCCAACCTCCAATAAACAAGCTTTGGTTATTCCTGAATGGTTTATTGCAATGCAGGCAGAACCTGGTGCCCTAATGAAAATGGGTGTTTAGAGTAAAAGAAATTCCTGATGGGATCGTCAACAAATACAAAGCCAGGTTGGTAACTAAGGCTTTCCATCAAGTTGAGGATTTTGATTACAATGAGACATTCCCACCAGTTGTCAAACCTATTACTATGAGAACTATCCTCACACTAACAGTCACTCAAGGTTGGGCAATCCAACAATTGGACATCAATAATGCTTTCCTTAATAGGTTGTGGGCAATCCAACAATTGGACATCAACAATGCCTTCCTTACTAGGTTTCTTAATGATATGGTAATGCTCAATGGTTTTGAGAATGGTAATCCTAAGTTTTTTTGCAAACTCAACAAAGCTTGTATGGCCTTAACCAGGCTCCTAGGGCCTTGTTTGACAGATTAAAATGTGTTCTTCTCTCTCTCCACTTCACATTCAACAAATGGGATCCATCCTTGTTTAAGTTGCACACTCCCATACAATGCACAATGCACTCTTGTCCTTGTGTATGTTGATGACATAATCATAACAGGCACATCAAAGGCCTTCATCCAACAACTAATCACCAAACTCAATCTCTCATTTTCTGTGCCTTGATCCAACAACTAATCACCAAACTCAATCTCTCATTTTCTCTCTCAGACTTGGCTAATGGCTCTCTTTTTGGGCATAGACTTGGCCCAGCTTATAGAATTCTGAAAATTTTGTGTGTCTTAAGGAAGATCACACTACTTGCATTTTTATTAGTGTTACAATAAATACATTTAAATTTAATGAATAAGGACTAACCAAGGAAGTTGTATATTCTAGGAATACTATCAATCACTAGAATATTTACATCATAATTAATTCTAACACTCCTCCTCAAGCTAGAGCAAACATGTTAGATGCACCAAGCTTGTTACAAATAGATTCAACCTGAGGTCCGCAAAGGGACTTAGATAATATGTCAGCCAATTGATCATTTGAACGAACCAAATCAATTACGACTTCTCCTGAAAAAACCTTATCTCTTACAAAGTAGCACTCGATTTTTATGTGCTTAGTTTTTTCATGAAAAACCGGATTGGAGGCGATATGAAGTGCAGCTTGATTGTCACAAACTAGTTTCATCGCCTTGATGTCTCCTAATTTGAGTTGTTGGAGTAATTGTTTTAGCCACGTTAGTTCACATGTTGCTGCCATAGCATGATATTCTGCTTTTGTACTAGACCTTGCAACTATGTTCTGTTTCTTGCTGGACCATGAGATCAAATTTCCTCCAATGAGAATACACTACCTAGAAGTGGATCTTCTATCAAACGGTGATCATGCCCAATCAACATCAGAATAACCCACGACTTGGGTGTTACCCTTGTTTTCATAAAGTAAATCCTTTACATGGCGCACTCTTTATATACTTAAGAATGTGAATCACAGTGTTCCAATGGTCATCACATGGAGCATTTACAAATTGACTAATTACACTGACTGCAAATGTAATGTCTGGTCTGGTCCATGTGAGGTAATTAAGTTTGCCAACTAGACGTCGATATCTACCAGGATCTTTTAGTGGCTCCCCCTGACCTCGTAGTAGCTTGACGTTAGGGTCCATAGAAGTGTCACTAGGTCGACAATCAAGCAAGTCAGTTTCCTCAAGTATATCAAGAGTATATTTTCGTTGAATAATAGCCACACCACTTTAGGACTTAGCAACTTCAATCCCCCAAAAATATTTTAGTGGCCCCAAATCTTTAGTTTGGAAGTGTAGAGACAAATGTTGTTTTAACCGCTGAATGCCTTCCTTATCATTACCTGTGATGACGATGTCATCGACATAGACCAACAAGTAGAGGCAAGTGGTTGGTGAAGAATGCAAAGAGAAGACAGAATAATAAGCTTCAAATCTACTTGAAGCACAATGCTAAACTTGCCAAACCAAGCATGGGGAGATTGTTTCGAGCCATAAAGAGATCGACAAAGTCGACAGACGAGGTGTGAATCACCACTAACATTGAATCCTGGTGGTTGGGCCATGTACACCCCTTCATGTAATTCACCATGTAGAAAGGCATTCTGATGTCTAGTTGATGGAGCAACGATTGATGAATAGCAACTAAGGCAAGAAAAAGACTGACAGATGCGATTTTGACAGCTGGAGTGAAAGTGTCTCCGTAGTCAAGGCCAAAAATCTGTGTGTATCCTTTTGCTACGAGACGAACTTTTAGACGGTCAATCTTTCCATCAGGCCCAATTTTAACTGTATAGACTCATCGACAATCCACTTAGACTCATCAACACTCCACTATAGTTTTTCCATCTTTCCATCGGCTAGGGGAACCAAATCCCAAGTATCATTGAAGTCTAAAGCAGACATCTCATCAATCTTTGTTATCGTTATCCAGGGTGAGACATAGCTTCACCTGTAGTTTTAGGAATAAACACATAATCCAAGGAAACCACAAAAGCATAATAGGATGTAGATAATCGATGATGATTCAGACGACAAGCATAAATAGGAATAGGATTTCGAGATGATTGGTTACATTTGCGTAGAGCAATAAGTAGTTCTTGTGTGGGTGAGAAGGCTGAGAACCCGTCAGAGTAGTGCAAGAATCTTAAGGAATGGGTGATGGACGTGGCCTCCGTTGATAGGTGCGGAGGGCGGGTGTGGAGATAGAGACGGGTGCAGGTATAAAAACCGGTGTCGGTGCAATAGTGAATGTTAAGACCTCTGGAGAGAAGGATTGGGACTGACCATTATTTTTAGGCTCTTCAGGTGTAGAAGGGAAGAAAGGACGTGTCTCAAAGAAGCTAACATCGGTAGAGACAAAGTATCGGCGAAGATCTGAAGAATAGCATCGATAATCTTTCTGCAGACGAGAGTAGCCGAGGAAACGACACTTGAGGGATTTTGCAGTAAGTTTATTTTTACCTAGTGTAAGGCCATGAACAAAACATGTGCATCCGAAAACCAAAGTTGTAGAGAATAAAGATATTGGGGGAACAAAATGGAATGTGGCACCTGGTTGTTAAGCGGTTGTTAAGCACTAAGGAAGGCATGAATTCAATGGGACAACCTCAGTGCAATTGCTCTCTCACACAACCATGTGCTTCATCTAGAACAAAGCATATGGAGTTAAACATCTTTTTTGTCAGAGAAAAAGTCATCAGTGTGAATATCATTGTGTTACACATCCCATGGCTCATGATCAGTGGGATGATATTTTGACAAAACCCCCATAATACTCAGAGACAAGTTGAGAGTAGTTGACAAGTTCTCATTTGGTCAACCACCCTGAAATTGAAGGGGGGGCTATTAGGAATATGGGCTAATATCCCTTGTAATGAGAATTGAGCTTGGCCCAATTCTCTCCCCTTCCCTTGTGTCAGAATTCTACTAAGAATTTTGTTATGAATTCAGTTAGAAATTCTCTAATAAGTTGGATCTCTATAACTAACTATAAACCGAATTGAATCATTAAACTACATTTCAGTTTCTAACAAACTCCAACTCACTTTTGTCTCTTTTCTCTCTCATTCTTCATTATTATCACCTTCGAATAGTGGCATCTTTTATAATCATTTACTTTTTCAATTAAAAAAAGCCAAAAATAAATGCAAGGAAATAATCACCTGCAAAGCAGTAGCTGTCTCCAATGCAACAGTAGGACTGACTGCCTTACTTCGCTTTAAAAACTCAAAGACGCGGTCAATACTATCCATCAAAATCTGCAAACAAAGGTAAGAAATATTCTTAAGTTAATGAGAAAAAAGAAGCCTCTATATTGTGATTTCAAGCCGTTAAGCAGTACATATTTTCCACTTCAGAAAGAATGCAATACCAAACACGTCGAGAGATTAAAACACTCATTTTTCAATCTCTTAAAGATTCAGAAGTTGTACCGTAACATGGCATGGAGCAATTGTAGCCGACAATCTCCAATCAATATTCTCCCCAATTGGCAAGTGCACAAAACTAGCCACTAATGCATTTACCTTCTGCTCACTATAGACACTCTACACATCAGGTTCCCAAGAAGTGAGTACTAGTGAACAAACAAAAAAATCTAAAATGAACAATTGTTAGACTTCAATTATCAACAAAATACACGATTAAAGTAGTGTAGGATTAATAGTAAAGCCAGGAAAAAAAAAGGAACTTAAATGTAAGTTTAAACCGGATGAGATACATGCATATATGTGTGTGCGCGTATAAGGAGAGATACAGAGAAAAATAAAGTCAATCTATTCAAATCTGCAAAATAAACTATTGTTATTTCAGAAAATTATGTATGCAATTTACAATGCAAAGAATCAAACCTGTGTAAGTGAACCTTCAGGAGCAGATAAGCCATAGAACTTTAGTAACACATCACAGTAAACACTGCGATGCTTAAACTTGGTTGTCACATCAAGTTGCTCGAAACGACCACATACAATTTCCACCTGATTCACACTGATAATCCTGGCAGCAGCCTGACCAATTGATACAGTTACCAGAAACTGGACCATATTCTGCACATCTTTTGTAGATCGTACCATCAACTCCTCCTCGGGCTGAAAACTTAGTAACTTATTGATTGCCTGCCATTCTTCTGTAGTTAATCTTTCTTCTTTAAGTTGTTGCTCCTCAGAAGCATCACTCTGAGAAGCTTCTTCTGTGTCAGCACGCCTACAAAAAAGTTGAACTAGAATGAATCTTTATCCGTACAGACTTATACTATGAAAAATGCATATCAGAAAAGCCTAAAAATGTTGCTGAAATGCAAAAACAAAAACCATTCCAAAGTGGTAAGAATATGCAAAACTGTGAAATTGCCAAATACCATCTAAATGAAAACCAGCTACTGTTCTTGAGCTTCCTTTCTTCAGCAGCTACCATAGATTTTACAGATTCAACCTTGGCATGAGCTAGCAACCTTTAGATAACAAACAAAAATTGACACAAATTATCATTCATTTATAAGTGAACATATATTGATTAAACAAGAAAAAAATGTTGCACAAAAAAATATTTTAGAAGCAGTAGATGAAGAAAATGACATGAACATCAAAATCTATTTAGAAACAATCGAATCAAATAATATGATTCAGTCTTTCAACTTCTTGGAAGCAATGATGAGAACACATTTCCAGAAATAAGTATGAGCTGATCACTACAGCAAAGTTCATACATTGTAGAGATGTGGTGGCTTCCATTGGCTAAGGTCATGGCTAATTTTTACTCCCTCCATCCCACATTAAGTGACCCATTTGAAATAAAAAGTGTCCTAAAATGAATGACCCATTTTAATTTACAATGCAAATTATTCAATTTTTTCCAATTGTACCTTTTAATTATTACTACTTTCATCACTTCCAATACTTGATAATGGGTACTTTAGTAAAAACATCATTCTCTCTCTTACTTTTATCAACTTTTCTTAATAGTTTGTGTGAAATGATCAACTGGATCACTTATTGTTGGACGGAGGGAGTAGTTTAGATTTCTTTGAAGTACTTGCTCTATAACGTTTCCTGTTTTATCTTATTTTATTTTCCCCTCTATCATTAAAAGCATTAAAAACCATTTGTCTCCATCAAATGGATCATCACTTACTGAATGATAAAAATAGGTATAACCACAACAACAACAACAACCAAGTCTTATCTCACTAAGTGGGGTCGGCTATATGGATCAACAACAACCAAGCCTTATCCCACTAAGTGGAATCGGCTACATGGAACAACTTGCGCCACAATGTTCTATCCACGACCATCATTCAATCCAAATCGTTCACCTCGAGATCTTTTTTAATAATCAATTTCCCTTTTCCTTTCTCTATTTACTCCTAAAATATAAAAAGCATAACTTTCAAATAAATAAAAAATGACTGACCATAACTGCCATAATGTATTTCTACTCTCTCCTCTAACGGTATTCTTTAATACGAGGTCTAATACTGAGCACCTCCCAATATAAAGAATTCTAAAATAAAACTATGGATAAGAATGTTTTGTTGAAAAGTTAAACAACATTAATGATTGTTGGAAGTTAAACGACATTAATATTTCATTGTACAGACCTAACTACTTTCTTGTAAATTGCATTTGTAAATTTTTGCACAATGATGTAAAGGTGAAAACAGTTGTTGCAAAAGCCATGGAACAAATTTGTTATGGAATATGTCCAATCAATTGAGGTTTATGGGGATGGATTGGATCAGTGGCGGGTAAAAAGACCAAGTGTTTAGCAGATTCAGCAGTTTTTTAAAAGGAGATTCTTAAGGCAAACATAGTATTAGTCTATGAAGCGCGTACTCCGACACAGACACTGGGACACTTCACAGACACTGATAATATAAAAACATAGAACACCGACACTTGTACATATACATACATATATATATATATATATATATATATATATATATATATATATATATATATATATATATATATATATATATATATATAATAGTATCTGAGTTGCATTTATTCATCTATTATTAAACGCGTCACAAATATTCTAATCAAAATTAATGTTGTTAATCATTCATTGATAACATTGCTTAAATATATGTCTAACCCTTTTAGATGTGTGAGATTTGTCAAAAAAAATATATATAAATTGTGTTAAAGTAAGGAAAAAAAACTATATTTTTTTGAAACACAAGTCTTAATTGTTTGACATTTGTTGTCTGAGTGTCTTACAAGTGTCAAACACTGATTTAAAGAGTGTCAAAGCAAAAAAAGAAATCATTTATTTAGGGACATTTGTCTGACTTTTCCGACATGCGCCATTTAGGTGTCATACAAGTGTCGGACACCGCAACACGCCTACTCCTAGAAGTGTCCATGCTTCATAACTCTTGGTGTTTCTTAAAAAATTCTTACAAAACCAAACATAACAAGCTTTTCCGTTGCATTAAATTCAAACCTCACATGCAGAAAATATATAAGCGTTTGTGAAATTAGAAGACAAAAATCAGAAACAATTTTTTATGCTTTTCAAATGGAAAATAATAATAACAAGTTATAGCATAAAACTATATACTCATCATCAATGATAAACAGCACAATGACCATCAAAAGTAATACCTCCATAGAAGAATCACTTTAGAATCAAGATCCCTCTCTATTTCTCTGATTTCTAAGAGGTTGACGCTGGATGACTGTTGAAGAGAAGCCACGTATAACTGAACGTATCGCCGTCGACGCTGACAAAGATGTCTAATTTGGTCCCATGACAAGCGATAACTGATTTAACACGGGAAGTGTAAAATCAATTTTAAATACAGGATTTAACAACAGTACTGAATCCATATGAGTGGGAGACTTCTGAACTATAATACATATCTCATTTAAAGGCCATCTATTTATTCCAACAAAACCATAATTTAATTACCACAACTTCAGCCGCTGGAGTGTGGCATGTGCAGCATACTGCCACCACAAATAAGGAGCCTTTGAGATGGAAACTGAAGGTCGTAAATGAGAAACTTCCATATATGTCTTGTATCTTGAAACGGCTTCCAAGAGTTTTATCCAATCATGATACTGAGCCTAGAGTTCAGAAAGGAACAAGTAAAACAAACAGTATTTTCAAGGAGACAAATAATCGTTGAGTGACAAAGAATTAATATTCTTAGTACTTGTAATTTGTCCAATAACTTGAAATATATTGGATATCCAGTATGATATCAAAACAAGTTAGGACCTAAGACAAGCACAGCGGTCACATTGAAATATCCAAGATTCTAGACATTTTCTCTTAATTAGATGTGTTTGACACCAAAATCAAGGGCAATTCTAGAAATCAATAAAATAATTGAAAACTAAATACCTCAGTAAGAGTAAGAGAGATATCCGTGAGGACGAGGGAAATTTTCTCAAACGGAATCTCAGGATCACTTCTTTCTTGGTTTCCAAGACGATGATACTGTAGGTTTGCATTGATAGGATGGACCAAGTATGTTCGGTTCATAGCCCACTTAGACACCAACTTATGGTGATCAGTAGGCTCATTTATGCCATCTTCAAATATCTGGTACAGAACAAATATAACTAACGCGTGAAATGGGGGGATTAAGTCACATACCGTGCTGATAAAAAGATCTAATTGACAGTAACATATATCTAACACATCAAATGAGAATGCAGAATTGGTCAAATTAAAAATAACCTCAATCCATTCATGTGGACTGATATCCTCCCATCTCTTGTCAATCTCCCAAGGAAGCCGATCAGAATCATGATAAAGAGCTAGCCTCTCCAGGTGCACTGACTGTAAGAATAAAGTATTTATCAAACAATATGAGTTGCCCTGCTGTAACAAGGTAAAAGGCACCTTGACCTTGAGCTAAATATTTAATTAAAATAGAAGTGGAGGCAACAAAGATCAAAATACGTCAAAGATGCTCTATTAAGATTTTTAAGGAACCAAGCCATCCCAAGTGCATCAACTGCCAAGCAAAGGACTTGTTAACATCTCTACCACCATCCTATGGTATACCATGTCACATTAGGGAAGTACAAGTGGCTGGAAAACGGCTACTACGGCTACTGAAATCTTCTGATAAATAAAACCAACCAGAAATTGTCCGGAAGCTATATCTCCGACCCAAATTGTATAACCATATGGCAGAAGAGTAAAATATAGGAATTATGAATACCATTTGCCTTGGTATCTACTAGTTTAAATTAAAACTTGGGTTGAGTCTATCTCATTCCTACAAAACCGCTTTGTAAGCTGAGGGATGTTCAAGCTTTATAAACACTACAGAGATCATATCTCTAAGCAATGTAGGACTAAATTCACCCTTCAAACCCAACACAAAAAAGGTGTTGGATGGAGGCTACAATGAAGGCAGCCAAATACCGCAATTAGGCGACTAGGGGCAGACCGCAATGAAGGCGTAAATTCCAACACGCCCTTCACACTCAGGTCTCAACAAGCCTGAAACATGGACTATGCAGGAAGCCCAACAACAAATCTAGGATATACTCTAATAATATCTTAAAAATTGGGTTGGACCTAACTCATACCTACAAAACCGATTGTAAGGTGAAGGTTGTTCAAACTTTATAAATACTACTTAGGTCATATCTCTAAACAATGTGGGACCACCTCTTCAAACCCAACACAATATAAGTGTTAGAGGTTACAAAGAAGGCAGACCAAATGCCACAATTAGGCGACTAGGGGCGGATCGCAATGAAGGAGGAATTTCCCACAACTAGTAAAACACCAATTAAGAGTATTTTCAATGGGCAAAAGAATCAGAACATTAGAAATACAGAGAGTTATTACTAATAGTAAGTTTCCTCAGACAGTTGACTGTAACAGACGGAGCAGGAACAAAAAGGGGAGAAGGGCGGTTAGTAAATTTTTGGTAGACAATAAAATTTAATGATGGGGATGAGAATAAACAGGAGAGAGGGAGGGATTTTGATTTGGTTGGGAATTCCAGTATTCAGGAGAGACCTGGTCTTTAGAATACCCTGGGAGGGTCTTCTTCTTTTGCTTTCTGTTATAGTACCAACATTATAGGGTTTTGACTTGAATAAAATATCTCTTTTCCTACTAATTCTGATCTACCTCAGTTAGGTTCGCTAAATTCTGAAATATTGCAAAACAAATCTCAACTATGTACAAAAAGCTAAAACGGGAAGTAACAAAAACGAGTGTACAAACTACAATATAAAAATATATATTTAGATATGAAGCTTTACTAGATCAAAACACAATTTTGGTAAGTCTTGATTTGGTTTACTTAAACAGGTGGACCTTCAACAGAAGTTTCATATAACTATCTTAACAAAAAAGTTCTACCTTCCTCAATCTATCTAAAGCACCACTAGTATCAAAAGTTTCATTCCCCTGCTCATCCATTGTAACAGCAGCAAGCTTAGCCAAAGTCACACCTGAAGAAAATGGATGGCCGGGATTACTGCAAACAACAATTAATAGCATAAGCAAGAAGAACCTCGTTAATTTAAAGTGTGGCAAAATTAAATTAAATGCCAATATGAATGCATACTTGTACAATCAAAGAAATTAAAATGATACTTATTAACAAACCTGATTGAATCTTCGTATCTGATATGCACATTGCTTATAGATATCTTGAGATTTCCAATAATTGTAGAGATAAGAGAACTCAGCCATGAATTTCCAGAAGACGGCTGTACGACAATAAAGCAGTCAGACACGCACGCAGGAAGGAGAGAAAGAAACCTTTCCATTAACAGAACTGGCTAAATCAAATCATGTTTAGATAAAACAAAATCGTCGGGGAAGATAGTATGTAAGAATGTAAGTATACCCATATATTCGAGTATTTGACTATTAAACTAGGTAATGCAGATGAAGGTGCAGCACTGGATGAGGAAAGGTATCAATGATTAGTTGGGAAATTAATCTATTTGTTTCACACAAACATTGTATTCATTGCAAGTTTGTTCAAGAGAAGTTCATTTATGGGAAGTGGTTTTTTTTTAGACAATTTATGGGCATTGTTATTAATAGCAGATCGTGCAAAATAGTGGATCGTTAAAAATCTGAATTGAGAAATAGCGGATAACGTAGTGGGCAAATAGAGGAACCCACATAGCAGTTGAAATGAATAATTATATATAAAATAAAGCAAGGGGCACACACACAAAAAAGTTACATAAACAGAAATTGAATTAAACAGGGGATGGGGAATATAATAGAAAGGAAATATTTTGGAAAAATCTAAGGAATAGATGAAAGAGAACAATAGGAAAAAGAGATAAAAAGAAGAAAAAAAATCAAATTAGGGATGATAAGTGAAGGAGAATAGATGAGAGGTTGCCTAGGTTGTGGGATTGTAGGGTTTATATAAGAACCCCATTTCATCACCAACTCAGAATTATATTATTTTGTTTTTAAAAATATGTCAATGCAGCTCAAGTGATATTTTAACGTTATTATTAGTTAAAAAATATAGAAAACAGTGGTAACGAAATCGCAAAGGCATATCGGCTTTTGTTGCGGTTGCTCCAAACCTGATATGCACAGCGGTACAGCATATAGCGCTGCTATACCTGTTATTTAACAACACTGCTTATGGGAACTTCTGGAAGAAGAAATTAATATAAAAGGAATGGCAATACAATTATTAAGACTTATAACTATGCAGTGTTGGCGACTAGCGAGAGCTACCCTGGTTAGTGTATATTCAATACCGGTTTAACAATACTGGGAACTTCAGAAAGAAGAAATTTTAATAAAAGGAATGGCAATACAATTACTAACGCTATGTTTGATAACATGGTAGGCCACCGCTGCCACACTTTTAAGGTCTTTTTCAACGTGATTTTGAGAAGCTTGGTATGTGTAGCTTCTGTCCCCGTGATTTTTCACCATGATTTTCAAGTTTTCCAAACACACGCCTAAGACTTATTATAACTATCCAGTGTTAGCTACTAACAAGAGAGCTACCCTGATTAGTGTATAGTCCTTGTAGGAATTTGAGTACTCATCTCATAGAATGTGTATTTTTAAGGTAATACACACCTCATAAGAAAATCATTAAGTGCATTAATTTTCATGATGAAGTAGTTTTAATTAGTAAAGTACACCCTTATTAATAATAGTTTATGGAATTTGAGTACTCATCTCATAGAATGTGTATTTTTAAGGTAATACACACCTCATAAGAAAATCATTTAAGTGCATTAATTTTATTGATGAAGTAGTTTTAATTAGTAAAGTACACCCTTATTAATAATAGTTTATGGAATAGTTAGGTCAATTGAGATACAATAAATAAGGGGGTATATTATGAGATAATTAAAACTATGGGTAGTATAAAATGACAAAAAATATGAGATGCAAAATATTTGTAATGAAACATAATATGAGACGGAAAGAGTAAATAAAAAGCAAATATGTGGCAGTTCTTTCTAGTGCAAAGGCTGAAGCGGATTTCCAGGATATGCACAAGGGCATTTGTTTTAATGTGATTATTGGGTATTACTACTAGACCTAACTCATCTTTATAAAACTGACTTGTAAGGTTAGGGATTAAACCTTGATGCAAATCTATTGTAATGGAGAAATCGTCTGTCTCTCTACTCTATGTCCGCACACTAGTTGATACCCCTTCATACATATCTTAAATAGCTCGAATATATGCAATCCTAATCACTTTCTTCTCTAGAGCTTTCCCAAAACATCTCTAGGAACTCTATCACACGCCTTCTACAAGTTAATAAAAATTAGGTGCAAGTCTTGTTGGTCCATCTGATACTACTCCATCACACGTCTGAGTAGATAGATCGCGTTCATGGTCAACCTCCCAAGCATAAAATCAAATTGATTCTCAATGACTTGAGTCTCTTTTCTTAGTCTTTGTTCAATCACTCTTTTCCATAATTTTATAGTATGACTCATAAGTTTAATCCCCCTTTAATTTGCACAATTTTGTATATCCCCCTTCAATAATAAATAGAGAATATTCAACAATGTTAATAAGTTAGCAATCAAGATAGCCTATAATCTTGTATGAGGTCAGTGAATGGAACTTATTGAGCTAGATCGGCGTGTTATCACGAAGAAGCTTGATTGATTATGGTTTGATTTGTACTCTATATGTTTCTTTATTTAAAATTTGGGTTGGACATAACTCAACCTTACGAAGTCAATTTGTAAGGTGAGGATTATCCTCACTTATAACACATGCTCAGATCATCTCTCATTTAATGTAGGACTCTCAACCACATCCTTACATCTAAAACTGAATATATGAAGTATGGCCCGATAGCATAAACGTGATAGTAGGTGACTCATCGGATCTTGGATATACTATAATATCATTTTGAAGTTGTAGGATTTTAGGTAACAGATGAAAGAAGAAGAAGAAGAAGAAGAAGAAGAAACTTGAATGTTATTGACACTGACTTGATTGCAGCTTAATATTGCCAATTTTGTGAAGTTGAGTTAGGGCTTAACCCAAAATCTAAGATTTCAGAGGGACAGTTTCTAATTATCTCGTCAAAAGATTGTACAGCCCAATTTTTTAAGAAATAGTATTGAAGCTGGGAATGGAAATACTTAGTCACCAACTTATGGGTGAGTGTTGGAGCTGAATAAATTTGTCGTTCCATTTCCAAATAGTTTGGATTCACTCTATAGAAGCAAAATGAAAAATGCATATCAGAGAATAGTGTTACTGTTAGCCACGTTAATCATCTTGTAAACTACATTTTTGCATCTATTTTCATTGTAACTCTAGAATAGAAATATATATTGCTGAGAGTATCAAACCTCATGCACATTCAGATATGTCATGTCTTCCAATTTTCATACTTTCACCATATTTTAAATAACATGAAAAAAAATGGGTAAACTAATCATAAAACCAAGTGAATTTAAAAACCATTAGCTAGGTTATATAAAAAGTCGTACACTTCCCAGCTTGGACTTGGATATTGCATCAAGTGTTGCTGACTCTGCTTCCTGCATGACCAAGGGAAAAAAGGCAAAGAATTGAAAAAACGAACATTAGAAAAAAGATGATTTAACAAATAAAAGTTGTTGAAGTTTAACATAGGCCCAAAGACAAAGGGAAAATGTATCGAAAATGAAAAAGCACCGACTTCCTTGCTTATCACTTAATTTTCCTTCTCTGGACCTCCCCTTTTCAGAGGAATACGACTATTTGAAATAGAGACAGATCATAACGGTGCAAACTACACTGACTGACCTCTAATAGTGTTTAAAAAATATATTGGGGAAGGGGGACATCATAATTAATTAAGTTGCACTAATGACAATTTACAACCATATCCGAAGAGATTTGAACTCCGTCCCTTACAAAGTCAAACTCTTGCCATTGAGTTGACATCTCTTGGACACCTCTAATAATGTGTCTGGATTGAGAGAAAAACAAGAAGAAACTGCAAAGTTTTCTATAACGGGTGTTGTGAGGATAAATACATGATGCAGGTATATTTAGTACAATTGACTGCTAAGCATATCTGTAACAGGAGGTGTAACCTAAACAAGCTTTTACCCATTAGGTGAATCAGCTTTATGGATCAAACAACATATAATACCCTCTCATGTATTTAGTCCAGCGATAGACCATTAAAATTTTCCTTTCTTTCATAATAGGTATGGCCTATAATTTTTTTGTTTTTCCCTCTGCTTTCCTATCAATGGAACAACCTTCCATCTAGTCAACCCTCCTTACAAGTGCTTCCATGGGTCTTCCCACACATGTCTAAACTACATAAGGTACGCAAGCCTCTACAATTTAAAGTACACAACTCCTCTTTCAAATGATTGTATTTCTCTGTTGGGTCTTATATATCCATTCATCAATTAGAACATTTTCATCTCTTTTCGCTAAGTTTACTTTCATGGTGGCTCCTTACTGCCCAACATTCAGTCACATAGATGGTACACCATTGAAGGTTCATTAAAATTGATTGACAATAATAAAAAGAAAATTTGGTTCAGGCACAGATGTCATGATAACTTTATACACTTATAATGCAGAAAATCTATCACAGATTACACAATCGACTGGGCAACAAGCATTAATACACCTTTCTTAAAATAGATTTTAAATAAAATATTTTCACAAGTTCCACAGAAACTTACCTCAATCTGCTGAAGCTTGTCTTGGAAAAGTTTTTCTCTATCCTCCTCCTGTAAAAGAAAAATAGCTCAATTACGAAAAGGATACACATTAATCAGTTAAACGACAAACAGAAATACTTTTGTACCTTTATAGTCCGACTATCGGGAGCAGGATTAGCAAGAACGAAGACACGATCGATTAGAACAATAACTGGTTCTTTCCCCAGACTTTTCCAAGGAACCTATTACATTATAGAGAGTGAGGCAAAAATTCTAATGAACAACCAATTTGAAAGCACGAAGAAGAATTACAGAGGCGGTGAAAAGGGGGAAAATGAGGAGGCAATAAACAAGGTAAAAAGATGAGCATTAAAAACGAACATCGTAAACCACAAAAAATACATTGAAATTACAAAACCAAACATGCAAGCTTGTATGCCATATATTTTACACAGCTAAATAGGCATGTAAGCATGTGCATATGTATCCACTCATATTCATATAATTATAAAACGCACATAGACGCACGCATATATGACTATGACTAATAAATCCAAAGTAAGGGGCCAAAAGTTGTTATTATCAGACAACCAGAAATGGTAAATGCTACCTTCAATGTGATGGTACCAACAAAGCCAGCTTTGACGGTAAGCGGGAGTTTTAGTGCATTTAGTGCCTCTGACTTTAGCTTCAAATCTTTAAGAACGACATCACCTGCAGAGTTGATCCTTTAGATGTAATAACAACGATCGATTGTCTCATAGGAGTAAAAAGCATTTCAGAGTAATGTGAAGTTTTGCAAGCATTCATGACAAAAAGCTTCAGCCAACATTGTATTTTGAGATGAATTCATTCAATAAAAAGGAATTTGCTAGCGCAATATTTAATATGGTTCCATGCAAAAGCTTATAATATTAAAATGTAAAGGTATGTGTTAATGAAACTACATCTTGCATAGCATATGCTTAACCAACATAGTTGTTAAATCACTTCAAAGAGCAGAATAATTTCATTTGCATATCAAAAAAAAAAAAATTAAAAATAAAAAATAAAAACTAAACAAATCAATGACAGCAAAGCTAAAAATACGCTTAGAAAAACAAGCCCGCCCTACAAAATTATGCTCTAACCAAATATGCCATCAGGCATCAGCAATCCGGCAAATAGAGAATAATTTACTCTCCTTCCAACTCTCAACACCTCTAAAGTGGAGTATAAATTAAGAGGAGAAAAGAAGATTTCCGAACTAAGATGAGTTGAATGTAATCAATCCATAACTGCTAATTTAGCTCCGAATGCATAATTTCAGTTTAAAAAAAATAGAGAATAAATTGAGAGAAAATAGCAGAAAACAAACCCTTCCAGACACTTATTCTCAACGCCTCCGAAGAGAGTCCGTGTACATATTCGCCCAAATATCTTCGAAGCAAATGCAGTACCTGTCAACAAAGCAAACATCACTACACAGAAGCATAGTCTCCAAACTAATTTACTCTTTCTTCTTACTATTCATCATCGTTAATTGACAAAAACAATACAAAGCATGCGTTCAAGAAACATCGCAAATTGAACAAACCGAAGCCTAGAAAGAAAGATCGCATACACAAACGCAAACTCAAACATCAATTGAAAATTGAAAATCAGGTTGAATATCAATGCGCGAAAAAAACGAATTACGAGTGAAAGCTATGGATGATTCTTACGTGAGCTTCGAACATGATGATGAACAATCGGAGAAGCTAGAGTGCGATCAAATCGGAGATACGAAAGGATCCATGAAGAAATGAGCGATTGGAAGAATGTAGAGAGAAAAGCGAGAACTAGGGTTTGATGATGAAAGCGGTGAGAACCTGAGATGCGGATTGTTAGATGGAAGAAACGGAATGAAGAATGAAAGAGAGTACGTACGTATAAGAGATTCAACAATTCAAGAGACGAGAAATGGAAAAATGGAAGAAATGAGAAGAATTGGTTATATAGGTCCCGGTTAACTTCAAAGTTTATTATGAGTATTGAGTAAGGACGCGCTCTGTAAGAACCTGGTACTGACACCGGCTTAGTGGTGGTCCCCTTAATCAAATTTGTTATTTTACTTTTCTATGATCTTTTTATTATGAATCAACTTTTATCAAAAATTTTATAGGTTAAAAATGTTTCTAGTCCTCCTAAAATTTTTAATTTTAATTTTTGGTTTCTTTTGCAACTTAGCAACGGTTTTTTATAACTTAGGAATAGAATTAGTGATGATTTTAGCGATGGTTTTTTACTTGGAATTAACGACGGTTTTGGCATGAAAAACTAAAAATTAAAATTAAAATTTTTAGATGAACTATTCTTTTTGAAGAAAATATTTTTAGGGATTTAAAATAAAATTTGAGATATTTAAGATGACCAATAACTTATTATGTGTAATGAATATCTTTCTTATCTTGTGAAGATGAACAACAGTAAAAAATTCAATATTGCTACATGCTCGAGTTATTTGATCTATAATGATTTTTCTTTACTTTAAAAGTTAAAAATTATTTGAATTCTCTTGTAAATTGTCTATATCTCTTCTCTTATGTTTTTCTCTTTATATAGTAGTTATGATCCATCTATAAGAAAGTTCATCAAAGATGATTTAATGTATTTTTTTAATTTGTACGGCCTCATAATGGTTGCTCACACTTCCTTTTAATTCATCAATTTCTCTTTTAACCCTTACATTATGTTGCTTTTGATTTTTCATTCTTCTTTTGACGTTAGCTTTGATTTTGTACTTGTGTCGAGGAATTAGTTTGACGGCAAACAAACAACTCTAAGGAAGAGGACAGGTGAAATGAATTTTCGACAACTTGAATGCATGCAAAGAATGCAATGGAATGGGATGCCATAACGCAATGAATTGTTTCATGTCATGCAGGATTCGAAGGTAATGCTTCAAACAGCACGTAGGGAAGTTTTGAGGGCGGCAAAATTTTAAGATGTCATCTAACCAATATCTCCTCGCATGTAGGCTTTAGGGTTTATAGAAGGTTCTTAGAGTCACTGATCCTTTTTAAAAATATTGTCAACAATTGCAAATAACTTACAAACCAACAATATCCTCGATAGGGTATACTCTAATGAGGCCTTTGTGCCGATCCAATGAGACAATTATGTCCAGCAAGTCAACAATACGAACCATCCACTCACGGGTTCTAGACACGGTTCCAAGAGTCATGGATTCTTCTTGAAAATATCGTCATCAACGCAAATAACTTACAAGCAGACAAAAAACGGGTTAGGATTCGGTTATGCAATGGGAGGGTATTAGTACCCCTCACATCCGTTGTACTTAACAGAACCCATTTAGTTAGTTTTGAGAATGAATGTTAGCTTATGTTAATTGTGATCTTCTACTTATTACGCGAGAAAAATAGAGAAAAAATGAGTGTTTTTGAATTTTTTATTATTATGCCTGACAAGACTTTCGGTCTCGCTCCTACGTATCTCCAAGTGCGATGGATAACTCAAGGCTACGTAGTTGGATAGTAAATGTTTATGGGTTGGTTCATTTTAGTGAAATATTCTCAAGTCGCATTCGAACGGAAAATATTGTTGCCTAAAACATGGATAAGTGAACATTTGTATCACTTTAAAAATGGATGACTGAATCTGGATCAGCACAGATTCTTACCATCATCACATTCGAGTGGAAAATGTTTGGTCTTCAAATGTGGAAGTGATGTTTGCATTGTCGCGGAATGGGTGGAGCATTGTTCATTTTATGAAAAGGTTTTGAAGTCGCACGAGGGTGATAAAGTAGTTTAATGAGTTTAGATTCTTTTTTATGTGGGAGACAAGCATCAAACCACAAGCTAAATACGACCAATAATCCAAGTACTCGCGAATCAAAGGGACAAGTACGTCCAACCAACTCTTTTTCATCCCAAAAGTTTTTTACGAAATTTGTAAGGTGAATCGAGATTCGTTTATTTTAATTGCTTTGGCATGGAAGACAAGCATCGAGGCACAAGCTAAGTACATCCATCATCTTAAAATCCATAGGTTTAGGGTTTACTTAAGGTCCCTAGAATTACATAACTTTTTTTGAAAATATTATCGCTAACACAAATAACTTACGAGCCAACAATACTTCTTAAAGGATCTACTCTAGGCAGGGTTTTTGCACCGAACCAACGAGAAAACTACGTTCAGCAAGTCAATAATGCACAACCATCATCCTATCTTAGGTGTTTTCTCAAAGCTTGGGTAGTGGGCTTTTCCTCACGAAGTGCTAACAATCATAACGTTCCGACCACGACAGATGAATAACCATACAATAATATAATAAAGGCAATAGGAGAAAGAATGAGCAAAAACACAAACATAATTAAACTAAAAGCTAACATACACCACAGACATAATTAAACTAGGGTGGACTCGCTTTAGGAAATTTCCCGAGTAGAGTAACAAATTGTCGCGACGCACAAAAATACTCGAGCACATCGCACGTTCGAGATACAACAGAGTCACCACCGAACTTTATTTATTCCAAAAAGAAAGGGAAAATATCGATAAAACCCACAAAAGAAAAAAAATGGTCGTCGCAACCAATAACGGGTTAGGACTTTCGGTTATGCAATGGGAGAGTATTAATATCCCTCACGTTCGTTGTACTCAACAAGACCCATTTAGTTAATTTTGCAAACGAGTGTTAGCTTATGTTAATTGTGATCTTCTACTTATTACACGAGAAAAAGAGAAAAAAACAAGTGTTTTTGGATTTTTTTATTATTGCGCCTGACAAGACTTTGTGTCTTGCTCATACGTATCTCCAAGTGCGATAGAGAACTCAAGGCGACGTAGTTCTGGATAGTAAATGTTTGTGGGTTGGTTCATTTTAGCGAAATATTCTCAAGTCGCATTCGTATGGAAAATATTGTTGCCCAAAACATGAATAATTGAACATTTGTATCACTTCAATAATGGATGACTGAATATGGATCAGCACAGATTCTTGCCATCATCGCATTCGAGTGGAAAATGTTTGATCTATAAATGTTGAAGCGATGTTTGCATTGTCGCGGAATGGATAAAGCTCTTTTCGTTTTATGAAAACGTTTTGAAGTCGCACGAGGGTGATAAAGTAGTATGATGAGTTTATATTCTTTTTATGTGGGAGACAAGCATCAAACCACGAGTTAAGTACGACCAACAATCCAAGTACTCGGGAATTGGAGGGACAAGTACGTCCAACCAACTCTTTTTCATCCCAAAAGTTTTTTAGGAAATCTGTGAGACGAATCGAGATTCGTTTATTTTAAGTGCTTTTGCGTGAAAGACAAGCATCGAGCCATAAGCTAAGTACAACCAACAATCCAAGTACTTAGGAATCAGAGGGACAAGTACGTTCAACCAATATTTTTCATTCCAAGTTTATTAAGAAAATGCTTTGGAAAGAAGTTACGACCTGAAGTAGGATCAAGTGTTTGATTAGGAAATTATTTGAATGATTAGAGAAAATGACACTTGATGCTAGATCAAGCATCGCAATGCGATTGATTTATGATTTGATTTGGGAAAAAGGCTCGACATTGGATCGAGCTTATTTTTATGGGTTTTTGAAAAAAGGTTCGTTTTATGCAAATCTAAAATTAACAATTAACTAACACAATATAAACAAAATAAAGGAAAGCGGTAAAAATATTACATGTCATGGGAGAGGGATACATTTTGTCGAATGGGGATATAATAAACCAATTCAAATAAAAACCCAAACAAACAAATGAATAAGTGAAGTAATCATTTAACCAATTAATTAAAAATTGATCAAATCAAAGGTTAAATATGTTTTTCGTCCCTATAAATAACTCAAAATTAGTTTTGGTCCCTATAAAAATTTTCTTCGAATAATGGTCCTTGTCATACCCCAATTTTTGACCCTAAGATCCTGTATCATTCATATCCCAATCATTAATCAAGAGCTTCACTTGGAAGTTTTGTTTATGGTGTTGCACTCACCTCATCAATAAGAGGGATCATCAAGCACCAATGATTGTTTACCTTGTATGCATATTATACTAACCCAAATACCAAAAACATTGCTTTGTTTCTTTGTAGGCTTTTGTTTTGTAGGTACCAAGCCAAGACATGCAATAAACAAGGCATTTTTCAAATTTTTGACTGATGAAATCGATTTCCCTCCTGGGTAAATCGATTTCCCTAGTGTATTTTGCGCCAAATTCTCTTCTGGAACAGAGTGAAATCGATTTCACTCCTGGGGAAATCGATTTCCTTAAGGCGAAATTCAAAAAATATAAGGAAGGAAGCTTGACATCATTTTGACACCTTTTTATTTGATCATTGTACCAATTTTCCACCTCATCAAAATAATTCTCTTCATTAAACCCACTTAAACCCCATTTTACCACTTTTTACCATTTAATTGCCACTTTAATCACCAATTAAACACAAGCTAATTACCAAATGCAAAAAGACCAAACTACCACTACTCTTGCTCTCATCCTATAAATAGAGCCCACTACTCTCTCATTTCTCAAGCTTTGAGAGCCAAAAAACCCCTTGCAATTTCTCTCCTCATCCCTACCAAATTCACCAAAGCTCTTTGTTCTTTCATAAAGTTTGTGAGTCACACCTTGAACCTCACAAACTTTGAGCTAAACCACCATCTATTTCACTCTTTTTTCTTCAATTGTTGAGAGATCAAGATTCGTGTTGGTGATTCTTGAAGTAGATCTAAGTTTTGTTCAAGATTTGGTAATTTTCTTCATCCTTTTTGTATATCACAATGTGATTCTTTGTTGTTTGTGTTCAATGCATCTTTGATGCTATATTGGTGCTATTTGTTGGTGATTTGATGGAAAATTCGTGCTCTAATTGATGTGTGATCATAAGGTGTTTGTATATTTGTTCAAATCAAGTTTCATGCCTTTAAATGCTGTTTTTGCTGAAATTTACACTGAGGAAATCGATTTCCTTAAGGCTGAAATCGATTTCCTGCTGAACGTAACTTGTTTTTTTTGAAAACTGCACTATGGAAATCAATTTCCCCCTGCATGAAATCGATTTCCAGCAGGCAGAATGTGGTTTTTTGCCTTCTTTTGTGCTTGTTTTGGCTTCCTTCTTCCTACACTTCATTAATATCATTGGATCTAGGGTGTTGATAGGTTTGAAATGACCTAATCTACCAAAATGGATGAATGATATTAATGATAGTGTGAGTTGATTATCTTTTGTGTTTTCATCCTTATTTTCATCTTATTTTTCTTTTGATCGATGAAAGTCTTAATATCTTGAGAATTCTATGGATTCTTTATGAAGACTTGATCAATTTGTTTTCATTTCTTATCTTTTCATCTTACTTTCTTTTGATCGATGAAAGTCTTAATATCTTGAGAATTCTATGGATTCTTGATGAAGACTAGATCAATTTGTTTTCATTTCTTATCTTTTCACCTTATCTCCTTTGATCGATGAAAGTCTTAATATCTTGAGAATTCTATGGATTCTTGATAAAGACTAGATCAATTTGTTTTCATTCTTATCTTTTTTCATCTTATTTTCTCTTGATCGATGAAAGTCTTGATATCTTGAGAATTCTATGGATTCTTGATAAAGGCTAGATCATTTCTTCTTCTCCTTCTTATTTCTTTTGATTGATGATCTTGATACATGGAGAATTCTCCTACATTTGTCCCGACTCGATAAAAGATCAAATATGGAAGAGAATTGTATGCGATGATTTAAGACTTGTGGAGATATTTATCGTGTAGTCGCTATGATTTCTATCAAGCTTCTGATAAACCTCCATTGAATTTAAATCCGAGTACATCATTCACTCACCATCGATCTTCATTACTAACTTTGATAACATACTTGACAAGTTTCAAGATGGTTATCTTTAACATATAACAACTAACTTTAATTTCCGCCATTTATTATACCGCTCTTTATATTTCTCGCTTTATCGCTTTATTTTATCATTTCATCATATTTACATTCCGCCATTTTCTCTTTGTCCATTGGGACGTTTATAATTCCGCTATTTTCTCTTTGTCCACTTGGACATATGTTTATGCTTCCGCTATTTTCCTTTTGTCCACTTGGACCATACTTTACTTTTATGCTAAAACACTAATAAACAACCAAAATCTAAAAAACACTTAAGGCTCTCTTTTGGACTATTGGTTACTATCCCTAGCATTTTGGAGATTCGGACTTATGGACCTAGTGCCTCTGGACTCTTATTCTGTTATTACTCTGCTGTTATTCTGTCTGTCTGGCATTGGATTGTTGTCTGTTTGTATGTGCAGGTATTTCCTTGAAAGCCCTTGATGGTTAATTCCAAGGCATTGAGATAAGGATTTTACCCGAAAACAGCCGTTACTCTGCCCGATTTGCGTCAGAATCTTAATGTGCTTAATGCAAAGTGGTGCTAAGATAATAAGTTCATCTGGATCCCCAAGTGTTAATGTGTTGGTATTGATAATTCCAAAGGATGGGAAATCTACCTTGACTCATAATGTCAAGTGTTGGCTTCTTCTTCGGTTAGACCGTTTCTTTCCTTAGCTTTTATTTTACGCAATAGGATAGCCTCTTCATCTCCTCCCACTTCTTAAATTTTCAAAATCTTCTCCCTTTTTCAAAAACCTTCTTATGTTTGCAACCTTTTCAAAACCTTTTCTTAAAAAATATCTTTTGCCCTTAGTGGCCTTTTTCTTCAAAGTTTAGACACCGTTAATCGTCGAAACGAGTGGTTATACCCCACGATTTTGAAATTGATTGATATAATGAGATCTTTTCCGCGTGAGAGAGCTAGTGGCATACTCGTCGATTTTATCCGAGTTGGAGCCCTTCTTTCATTAGGGATGCAAAGAACTCGTTTGTTCTCATGCTCAAGATCAATGGCTGAGTATTTCTCTCCGACGACGATAAAGTGTTTATTCGTTTTTAAAAATGTTTTCCCAAAAAAGCGGAACTACATTAGCTCTGACTTCTCCATTGCACCGAGGAGGTATGTAGGCCCAAAGCTAAACGCTTTGCCGAGCTTATTTTAAAAATAAAACAAACCCTTTTTTTAGCACACACACACACACAGATTTTCAAAAAGGTTCCCGTGGAGTACCACGGATATGAGGGGTGCTTTAAACCTTCCCCTCATATAATCAACACCCGTACCTGAGATCTCTTTCTTGTTTTTAAAAAACAAAACTTTGGGTTTTATGTTCTTTTCCATTTTCCTTTGAAAAAATAAAGCGCGGTGGCGATTTCAAACGGAATATTGATTCGAGTCAATCCCATGGCTTCGATATCAGATTTTCCCCGCTACAGAAAAATGGCGACTTCACTGGGGATCCAGTTTTAAGTGTGTTAAGCCTATTTTTGTTTGTCTGTGTGTTTTTATCTGTATATATTGTTGTGTGCTTTGTATGTTTATTTTCTTTTTTTTTCTTTTTGGTGCTCGATGGTTCCTCTGTGATGAGATAAAGTTCTAACCCGAACTTTGGTGAGTAACTTGAGATAGGAGGTGGTAAGACCAATAGTCGCATGTCAGGAGCAATCCTTACCATGAGCGTCATATGGTGGAACCCCAATCAGTGGAGGCCTCATGGAAGGTAGTAGAGGTTGTTACGAACCATCGTGATAACGCTATTACTTTCAATAGTGAGTGTCCGTAGAAGTTGAATGGCCTAGAACCTTTTTAACACATCTAAGCCTTTTTAGGATGTAGTGCAGAGACAAGATCAAGTACCAATTTGAGCTTGTTGTCATGCGATACTACGCTCAGACGAGGTCTTTTTAGGCATATTATTGGCGCCCATGAGCAATTGTGCGTGCCGGTAATATCCAATAGAAGATTGAAAACTCTGGGAACCTTTGTAGAACCCGATTGGCAGGTACAAAACTCCCTAGATCACACCTTGTGGGATGGGTAGACCCATGGCTCCATGCTCGTGACGCCGAACCTTTGAACTTGGACTGTGTGATTTTTGTGTGATTTGTATGACCTTGTGTGCTCTTGGTTGTGGTTGATGCATAAACCATGCATTCATGCATCCATGAAAACTCTTTTTCTTTTGATTTTCAAGGAACTTAGACGTCTTTCCTTGTAAACATCATAAGTTTCATCAAACTCAATGGATCTTGGGTGTTGATGGGGTGAAAACTCTAATCCACCAAAATGGATGATTGATTTTGATGATAACTTAATCGAAGCTTTAGTCCAATGTTGAGTGTTTACAAGTTAATATCTTAAGTTCCTTGAAACTCAAATAATAAAAAAAAAAAATTATTTGCATTGCATGCATCATTCTGCATTTGGTCCTGCTTTCTAAAGAAATTCTCCAGAGCCTTATTTCCTTTCTCCTGGTATCATCAGTACAACACTCTTACTAAGAAGAAATGGAAAGTATCAAACAAGAGATTCTCGAGCTCCGTGAAGAGGTGGTTACTCTGAAGGCTGGTATGAAGCATCTAACTACTCTGGTTGAGGCTCTAGTTGCTGCCCAAGTCAATCCTCCTATGATGGAAGAAAGGATGGCAAAGGTCTTTCTTGAAACTCTGAACTCTTTCTTTCCCAAGGGGACAGTAGTCAGTACACCTGCTGACTTCCACAGGGAGGTGGATATGAAAGCGCTTCTAGAAAAAGATGTCTGAAAGGAATGTTTGCTTGAAGAAGGTAACTCCGCTGGTAGTGTGAAGAAGTTTGGTAATGACTTTTCAAAGAAGAGAATCAGGGGAGGAAACAATCATCACCAACATCAGCATGTTTCCTATGTCATTCCTGTATCCAATTCAGTTCATGCAATCCCAGATTATCAGCAGAGTACTCGTCAACAAGATTCTCCACCGAACGAGCAAAATCAACCTCAAAAGGGGAATTTTGATCCTATCCCCATGACTTACGCAGAATTGTTCCCTGCTCTAATTCATAAGAATTTGGTTCAGACAAGGTCACCACCTCCAATTCCAGAGAAGATTCCTTGGTGGTACAATGCTAATGTCACTTGTGCTTTTCATCAGAATGCTCCTGGACATGACTTAGATAATTGTTGGCCTCTAAAAAATGAAGTTCAAAGATTAATCCATGCTGGTATTTTGACTTTCCAAGATGTTGGTTATGATGTTCAAGCCAATTCTTTGCCAAAGCATGATTGAATCACTATTGATAGTAGCCTGAAGCTCGAAAGATGTTTCGTTCAGCATATGCCCAGATGGAGAGAGTTTTTCTCAGTTTTTAGTATTCTTATTGATTTCCATTTGTAATATTTCTTGTTTTTCAATGCATTGTTTGCATGTAGAAACTTGTTTATTTTTGAATGTTAATGCTAACACAATAATAGTGTTTGTCTTGAAGTAATTCATTCGCTTCACTCATGTTTATTTGTTTTTATGCATTACGATACCAATTGCTTTTGCCAAACTCTTGCTTATGCAAAGATTGGAGGGAGGATGATGATCTGAAAACGCAAAGTTTCTGGTTGTATGCTTTTGAATAAAACCCTGTTGATGATGTACAGGCATTGTTTCAAATTCCCAAACACCGGAAATATAAGGAAGATAATCCCTTGTTAACCCCTTTGAGCCTTGAAGTAGGAGTTTCTTTTCTAAACGAAAAAACCCTAATTTTAAACCTGGGGCAGGGTAGTCTTCAGTTAATTGGACCGAGTGTTCATATTTCAAAAAGGATTGTGCATCCAAAGGTCAAGCACGTCATATCCACATCAAAGGATGGATCATGGGAAACCACAATGGTTATTCCCCGCGCATCAAAAGGCTGGAAAATGTGAAACCACAATGGTTATCCTTCATCCGCCAAGAAATGAGGCAGTCACAACCCTCTCAGCAAGTCAAGACAAAGTCAATGTCACACGATTTGTTCAAATCAAAATAATAAAAAAAAAGAAGAAGAAAAAAGGCTCGCTAAGTCAGAAACTTGAAAATAAATGACTTAGGCAAAAGTTAGAGCATCCCGCTGGACGACCAATTCAAAAGAATCAGTCCAGGCAAAAGTTAGGGAAATAAATAAAATAAAATAAAAAGAGAAAAGAGTGAAAAGTGAAGAGAAAGGACTACAAAGCAAAAGTCATCAACAATGAACAAATCTGTGTGAATACAAAAATGAAGACAAAAGGGTGACTGGTACTCCAAGAAAGCTTCATTAGGTCCTTAATGGCACAAAATCCTTTTGAGAGATGAATACTCGTGCTAAGTTAACTGAACATAGGACTGGAGATCATCACAAAGATGGGGTGGGCTAAATAAACTTTGAGCCTAAAAATCTTTTTTTCTGAAAACCGTGAACCAGACCACGTTACAACCCTCAAAAGTCCTAATTGAAGTAGGGTTTATTTCGAAAGCATATTTAAACAAGAAAGCGTTCCTGACTCCTATCGGTTATGCTGAAAACTTCTGTTGGTATCATATGCATACAAAAAAATCAATGTCATTCCTTAACCAGTGATTCATTCACAAGGTTTTGCGACATCTTTTTCAATAAAACTTCAAGACTTACATAATTGTTGCATTTTCATTATCATTCTCAGAATAAACATTTTTCTGCTTGTAAACATTTGTTTGACATCCAGGAAGTTTACATCTGATCATCAGTAGAAAACTAAAACATTGCCAGGGGCATGTTGTTTTCCCAGTATAATGCTTTTGCAAGTTTGATTACCATCATGGGGCAAATCTTGAAGACTCTGTCAAGTAAAAGAATGTGTCAAGTTTAGTCAATCTGGGGCAGCTACGTCGAGATTTGACAAATCTCTCCAAAAATCTGTTGATCTGGGGCAGATTATTCCAAGTCTGCATGACGCCAAGGATCTCTATGAACCTTTTTGAGGTAGTTTCCTTTCATAGACCATGTAATCTGGGGCAAGTTGTGAATCCGAAGTTACCTTGATCACCTCATTAGCCTGAAGTACAAAGGTTGTTGCCATGATCAATCCAGAGTATGTCACTCTCTACCAAGAAGCTTTGAGACAACGGTTGACTGTTGGGTTTTCTTTCTCACCTTGTGTTGAGTTTTGAACTAAAATCCCCCGCATGTTAACTTGTTTGCTTTGATGTTAACTTCTTATTTCCTCTGCAAGTTCAGAATGGAGATTTTCTCCAAAGAAATTTTCTCTGATTCCCCCTAATAGAGCTTGATGTGTTGTCCAACCTTTTTGATAAGAAGAAGATTATCTGTAAATTCCTCGCAGAAATTGATAATCCCCACTGAGTTTGTTCTTCGTGGAAGAATTTTTCTTCAGTGTTCCTCCTCAGCTCATTTGTCAGGATGGAATTAATCCCCAGTTGAGTTTATTCCTCAAGGGGCAAAGCTTTGTTTGACCGTTTCTATCCAGCTTGTTCTTGGAGTTGAACTTTGGTCTCTTACAATACTATTTTGAACCTCTCTAGGCTGGGAAACCTAGATTGAGAAGGCATTTATTTTGCACCTCTTGAGGATTATGCTTTCCTCTATAATGAAGAACTTGTTTGTGATTGATGTTCCTATCAGATATCGAAAGATTTATTTTCCGGCAGTGATGTTATTGCACTCCCTTGGAATTTGTGCTTGAAAGCAAGGGGCAGGTTTTGACTTTAAGCAACATATGTTATCCCCATCATCGTTTTGGTTGACAACAAATTGAAGCCTCTTTATTTGAGCAAGTTTGTACGTCTCCACATATCAATCTTATCTTCAAATCAAGTGATAATCTCTCATACTTTATGAACTTCTTGATTCCAAATGGAAGAAGCTCAACGAATGGCAGTCTCTTTCAGCAGAAGACAGTTCGTTCCGCTTAAGGATTTCTCGACAGGGTCGGCAAATGGCAGTCTCTTTCAGCAGAAGACAGTTTGTTCCCTTTGAGATAACGGATGGCAGTCTTCTTCATGAAGACAGTTCGTTTAAGAATTCTAATTTTAGAGCCAGCAAATGGCGGTCTCCTCCATTAGAAGACAGTTTGCTCACTTTTCCCTAAGATGGGTCAACGAATGGCAGTCTCTTTCAGCAGAAGACAGTTCGTTCCGCTTAAGGATTTCTCGACAGGGTCGGCAAATGGCAGTCTCTTTCAGCAGAAGACAGTTTGTTCCCTTTGAGATAACGGATGGCAGTCTTCTTCATGAAGACAGTTCGTTTAAGAATTCTTATTTTAAAGTCAGCAAATGGCAGTCTCCTCCATTAGAAGACAGTTTGCTCACTTTTTCCTAAGATGGGTCAACGAATGGCAGTCTCTTTCAGCAGAAGACAGTTCGTTCCGCTTAAGGATTTCTCAACAGGGTCGGCAAATGGCAGTCTCTTTCAGCAGAAGACAGTTTGTTCCCTTTGAGATAACGGATGGCAGTCTTCTTCATGAAGACAGTTCGTTTAAGAATTCTAATTTTAAAGTCAGCAAATGGCAGTCTCCTCCATTAGAAAACAGTTTGCTCACTTTTTCCTAAGATGGGTCAACGAATGGCAGTCTCTTTCAGCAGAAGACAGTTCGTTCCGCTTAAGGATTTCTCGACAGGGTCGGCAAATGGCAGTCTCTTTCAACAGAAGACAGTTTGTTCCCTTTGAGATAACGAATGGTAGCCCTCTTCACGAAGACAGTTCGTTTTGCTTAAAGATTCCTCAGCAAAGTCAGCAAATGGCAAGTCCCTTCATCAGAAGTGACAGTTTGCATCCAGTTCCTTTTCTCAAGCCATGTCCTTGAAGAAGTTGATCCCTATTCTTAGCGGCAACTTATTGTTCTCAGCAGCTTATCGTCAACCATTGAGACGGTAATTCAATCTTCTTCTACCTTCAACTATTGAGTTGGTAGCTTATCGTCAACTATTGAGACGGTGATTCGATTTTCTTCTACCTTCAACTATTGAGTAAGAGGATGGTCCACGAATCAAAATCTTATCGTCAGTGGTACGGCGGTACATCTCTTCATATCATCAGTGGTACGATGGTGTGTTTTCTGTTGACGGAAGATTGGAATTCTGATTCAGGATGCGTACTTTCTCATCCCTAGTGAAAGAGGATACCCCATTTTCTCACCTCTAGCGAAAGGTGATGCTTTAACCTCTCTGGTGCGAAATGTTTTCCCCAGAAAAGTTTCTTTTCCCACCAAAGTTTCGTTTCTCCGACAAAGTCTTGTTTCCCCATTGGAGTTCTTCTAGCAAGACATTTGTTTTCCCCAGTGGAGTTCCTTTTACTCCCCAATGTTATCATGTTTCATCATCATCATAGGCATTCATTAACATTGCATTGCATCTTAGGATCAAAAATTGTGTTTTATATATTTAAGTCTCTTCGATCTTATCAAAACGAAGATTTCCAATCATCGTATCTCCAAAATTGAAGAAACTTAAATAGGGGCATCTGTCATACCCCAATTTTTGACCCTAAGATCCTGTATCATTCATATCCCAATCATTAATCAAGAGCTTCACTTGGAAGTTTTGTTTATGGTGTTGCACTCACCTCATCAATAAGAGGGATCATCAAGCACTAATGATTGTTTACCTTGTATGCATATTATACTAACCCAAATACCAAAAACATTGCTTTGTTTCTTTGTAGGCTTTTGTTTTGTAGGTACCAAGCCAAGACATGCAATAAACAAGGCATTTTTCAAATTTTTGACTGATGAAATCGATTTCCCTCCTGGGTAAATCGATTTCCCTAGTGTATTTTGCGCCAAATTCTCTTCTGGAACAGAGTGAAATCGATTTCACTCCTGGGGAAATCGATTTCCTTAAGGCGAAATTCAAAAAATATAAGGAAGGAAGCTTGACATCATTTTGGCACCTTTTTATTTGATCATTGTACCAATTTTCCACCTCATCAAAATAATTCTCTTCATTAAACCCACTTAAACCCCATTTTACCACTTTTTACCATTTAATTGCCACTTTAATCACCAATTAAACACAAGCTAATTACCAAATGCAAAAAGACCAAACTACCACTACTCTTGCTCTCATCCTATAAATAGAGCCCACTACTCTCTCATTTCTCAAGCTTTGAGAGCCAAAAAACCCCTTGCAATTTCTCTCCTCATCCCTACCAAATTCACCAAAGCTCTTTGTTCTTTCATAAAGTTTGTGAGTCACACCTTGAACCTCACAAACTTTGAGCTAAACCACCATCTATTTCACTCTTTTTTCTTCAATTGTTGAGAGATCAAGATTTGTGTTGGTGATTCTTGAAGTAGATCTAAGTTTTGTTCAAGATTTGGTAATTTTCTTCATCCTTTTTGTATATCACAATGTGATTCTTTGTTGTTTGTGTTCAATGCATCTTTGATGCTATATTGGTGCTATTTGTTGGTGATTTGATGGAAAATTCGTGCTCTAATTGATGTGTGATCATAAGGTGTTTGTATATTTGTTCAAATCAAGTTTCATGCCTTTAAATGCTGTTTTTGCTGAAATTTACACTGAGGAAATCGATTTCCTTAAGGCTGAAATCGATTTCCTGCTGAACGTAACTTGTTTTTTTTTAAAACTGCATTATGGAAATCGATTTCCCCCTGCATGAAATCGATTTCCAGCAGGCAGAATGTGGTTTTTTGCCTTCTTTTGTGCTTGTTTTGGCTTCCTTCTTCCTACACTTCATTAATATCATTGGATCTAGGGTGTTGATAGGTTTGAAATGACCTAATCCACCAAAATGGATGAATGATATTAATGATAGTGTGAGTTGATTATCTTTTGTGTTTTCATCCTTATTTTCATCTTATTTTTCTTTTGATCGATGAAAGTCTTAATATCTTGAGAATTCTATGGATTCTTGATGAAGACTAGATCAATTTGTTTTCATTTCTTATCTTTTCATCTTACTTTCTTTTGATCGATGAAAGTCTTAATATCTTGAGAATTCTATGGATTCTTGATGAAGACTAGATCAATTTGTTTTCATTTCTTATCTTTTCACCTTATCTCCTTTGATCGATGAAAGTCTTAATATCCTGAGAATTCTATGGATTCTTGATAAAGACTAGATCAATTTGTTTTCATTCTTATCTTTTTTCATCTTATTTTCTCTTGATCGATGAAAGTCTTGATATCTTGAGAATTCTATGGATTCTTGATAAAGGCTAGATCATTTCTTCTTCTCCTTCTTATTTCTTTTGATTGATGATCTTGATACATGGAGAATTCTCCTACATTTGTCCCGACTCGATAAAAGATCAAATATGGAAGAGAATTGTATGCGATGATTTAAGACTTGTGGAGGTATTTATCGTGTAGTCGCTATGATTTCTATCAAGCTTCTGATAAACCTCCATTGAATTTAAATCCGAGTACATCATTCACTCACCATCGATCTTCATTACTAACTTTGATAACATACTTGACAAGTTTCAAGATGGTTATCTTTAACATATAACAACTAACTTTAATTTCCGCCATTTATTATACCGCTCTTTATATTTCTCGCTTTATCGCTTTATTTTATCATTTCATCATATTTACATTCCGCCATTTTCTCTTTGTCCATTGGGACGTTTATAATTCCGCTATTTTCTCTTTGTCCACTTGGACGTATGTTTATGCTTCCGCTATTTTCCTTTTGTCCACTTGGACCATACTTTACTTTTATGCTAAAACACTAATAAACAACCAAAATCTAAAAAACACTTAAGGCTCTCTTTTGGACTATTGGTTACTATCCCTAGCATTTTGGAGATTCGGACTTATGGACCTAGTGCCTCTGGACTCTTATTCTGTTATTACTCTGCTGTTATTCTGTCTGTCTGGCATTGGATTGTTGTCTGTTTGTATGTGCAGGTATTTCCTTGAAAGCCTTGATGGTTAATTCCAAGGCATTGAGATAAGGATTTTACCCGAAAACAGCCGTTACTCTGCCCGATTTTCGTCAGAATCTTAATGTGCTTAATGCAAAGTGGTGCTAAGATAATAAGTTCATCTGGATCCCCAAGTGTTAATGTGTTGGTATTGATAATTCCAAAGGATGGGAAATCTACCTTGACTCATAATGTCAAGTGTTGGCTTCTTCTTCGGTTAGACCGTTTCTTTCCTTAGCTTTTATTTTACGCAATAGGATAGCCTCTTCATCTCCTCCCACTTCTTAAATTTTCAAAATCTTCTCCCTTTTTCAAAAACCTTCTTATGTTTGCAACCTTTTCAAAACCTTTTCTCAAAAAATATCTTTTGCCCTTAGTGGCCTTTTTCTTCAAAGTTTAGACACCGTTAATCGTCGAAACGAGTGGTTATACCCCACGATTTTGAAATTGATTGATATAATGAGATCTTTTCCGCGTGAGAGAGCTAGTGGCATACTCGTCGATTTTATCCGAGTTGGAGCCCTTCTTTCATTAGGGATGCAAAGAACTCGTTTGTTCTCATGCTCAAGATCAATGGCTGAGTATTTCTCTCCGACGATGATAAAGTGTTTATTCGTTTTTAAAAATGTTTTCCCAAAAAAGCGGAACTACATTAGCTCTGACTTCTCCATTGCACCGAGGAGGTATGTAGGCCCAAAGCTAAACGCTTTGCCGAGCTTATTTTAAAAATAAAACAAACCCTTTTTTTAGCACACACACACACACAGATTTTCAAAAAGGTTCCCGTGGAGTACCACGAATATGAGGGGTGCTTTAAACCTTCCCCTCATATAATCAACACCCGTACCTGAGATCTCTTTCTTGTTTTTAAAAAACAAAACTTTGGGTTTTACGTTCTTTTCCCTTTTCCTTTGAAAAAATAAAGCGCGGTGGCGATTTCAAACGGAATATTGATTCGAGTCAATCCCATGGCTTCGATATCAGATTTTCCCCGCTACAGAAAAATGGCGACTTCACTGGGGATCCAGTTTTAAGTGTGTTAAGCCTATTTTTGTTTGTCTGTGTGTTTTTATCTGTATATATTGTTGTGTGCTTTGTATGTTTATTTTCTTTTTTTTTCTTTTTGGTGCTCGATGGTTCCTCTGTGATGAGATAAAGTTCTAACCCGAACTTTGGTGAGTAACTTGAGATAGGAGGTGGTAAGACCAATAGTCGCATGTCAGGAGCAATCCTTACCATGAGCGTCATATGGTGGAACCCCAATCAGTGGAGGCCTCATGGAAGGTAGTAGAGGTTGTTACGAACCATCGTGATAACGCTATTACTTTCAATAGTGAGTGTCCGTAGAAGTTGAATGGCCTAGAACCTTTTTAACACATCTAAGCCTTTTTAGGATGTAGTGCAGAGACAAGATCAAGTACCAATTTGAGCTTGTTGTCATGCGATACTACGCTCAGACGAGGTCTTTTTAGGCATATTATTGGCGCCCATGAGCAATTGTGCGTGCCGGTAATATCCAATAGAAGATTGAAAACTCTGGGAACCTTTGTAGAACCCGATTGGCAGGTACAAAACTCCCTAGATCACACCTTGTGGGATGGGTAGACCCATGGCTCCATGCTCGTGACGCCGAACCTTTGAACTTGGACTGTGTGATTTTTGTGTGATTTGTATGACCTTGTGTGCTCTTGGTTGTGGTTGATGCATAAACCATGCATTCATGCATCCATGAAAACTCTTTTTCTTTTGATTTTCAAGGAACTTAGACGTCTTTCCTTGTAAACATCATAAGTTTCATCAAACTCAATGGATCTTGGGTGTTGATGGGGTGAAAACTCTAATCCACCAAAATGGATGATTGATTTTGATGATAACTTAATCGAAGCTTTAGTCCAATGTTGAGTGTTTACAAGTTAATATCTTAAGTTCCTTGAAACTCAAATAATAAAAAAAAAAAATTATTTGCATTGCATGCATCATTCTGCATTTGGTCCTGCTTTCTAAAGAAATTCTCCAGAGCCTTATTTCCTTTCTCCTGGTATCATCAGTACAACACTCTTACTAAGAAGAAATGGAAAGTATCAAACAAGAGATTCTCGAGCTCCGTGAAGAGGTGGTTACTCTGAAGGCTGGTATGAAGCATCTAACTACTCTGGTTGAGGCTCTAGTTGCTGCCCAAGTCAATCCTCCTATGATGGAAGAAAGGATGGCAAAGGTCTTTCTTGAAACTCTGAACTCTTTCTTTCCCAAGGGGACAGTAGTCAGTACACCTGCTGACTTCCACAGGGAGGTGGATATGAAAGCGCTTCTAGAAAAAGATGTCTGAAAGGAATGTTTGCTTGAAGAAGGTAACTCCGCTGGTAGTGTGAAGAAGTTTGGTAATGACTTTTCAAAGAAGAGAATCAGGGGAGGAAACAATCATCACCAACATCAGCATGTTTCCTATGTCATTCCTGTATCCAATTCAGTTCATGCAATCCCAGATTATCAGCAGAGTACTCGTCAACAAGATTCTCCACCGAACGAGCAAAATCAACCTCAAAAGGGGAATTTTGATCCTATCCCCATGACTTACGCAGAATTGTTCCCTGCTCTAATTCATAAGAATTTGGTTCAGACAAGGTCACCACCTCCAATTCCAGAGAAGATTCCTTGGTGGTACAATGCTAATGTCACTTGTGCTTTTCATCAGAATGCTCCTGGACATGACTTAGATAATTGTTGGCCTCTAAAAAATGAAGTTCAAAGATTAATCCATGCTGGTATTTTGACTTTCCAAGATGTTGGTTATGATGTTCAAGCCAATTCTTTGCCAAAGCATGATTGAATCACTATTGATAGTAGCCTGAAGCTCGAAAGATGTTTCGTTCAGCATATGCCCAGATGGAGAGAGTTTTTCTCAGTTTTTAGTATTCTTATTGATTTCCATTTGTAATATTTCTTGTTTTTCAATGCATTGTTTGCATGTAGAAACTTGTTTATTTTTGAATGTTAATGCTAACACAATAATAGTGTTTGTCTTGAAGTAATTCATTCGCTTCACTCATGTTTATTTGTTTTTATGCATTACGATACCAATTGCTTTTGCCAAACTCTTGCTTATGCAAAGATTGGAGGGAGGATGATGATCTGAAAACGCAAAGTTTCTGGTTGTATGCTTTTGAATAAAACCCTGTTGATGATGTACAGGCATTGTTTCAAATTCCCAAACACCGGAAATATAAGGAAGATAATCCCTTGTTAACCCCTTTGAGCCTTGAAGTAGGAGTTTCTTTTCTAAACGAAAAAACCCTAATTTTAAACCTGGGGCAGGGTAGTCTTCAGTTAATTGGACCGAGTGTTCATATTTCAAAAAGGATTGTGCATCCAAAGGTCAAGCACGTCATATCCACATCAAAGGATGGATCATGGGAAACCACAATGGTTATTCCCCGCGCATCAAAAGGCTGGAAAATGTGAAACCACAATGGTTATCCTTCATCCGCCAAGAAATGAGGCAGTCACAACCCTCTCAGCAAGTCAAGACAAAGTCAATGTCACACGATTTGTTCAAATCAAAATAATAAAAAAAAAGAAGAAGAAAAAAGGCTCGCTAAGTCAGAAACTTGAAAATAAATGACTTAGGCAAAAGTTAGAGCATCCCGCTGGACGACCAATTCAAAAGAATCAGTCCAGGCAAAAGTTAGGGAAATAAATAAAATAAAATAAAAAGAGAAAAGAGTGAAAAGTGAAGAGAAAGGACTACAAAGCAAAAGTCATCAACAATGAACAAATCTGTGTGAATACAAAAATGAAGACAAAAGGGTGACTGGTACTCCAAGAAAGCTTCATTAGGTCCTTAATGGCACAAAATCCTTTTGAGAGATGAATACTCGTGCTAAGTTAACTGAACATAGGACTGGAGATCATCACAAAGATGGGGTGGGCTAAATAAACTTTGAGCCTAAAAATCTTTTTTTCTGAAAACCGTGAACCAGACCACGTTACAACCCTCAAAAGTCCTAATTGAAGTAGGGTTTATTTCGAAAGCATATTTAAACAAGAAAGCGTTCCTGACTCCTATCGGTTATGCTGAAAACTTCTGTTGGTATCATATGCATACAAAAAAATCAATGTCATTCCTTAACCAGTGATTCATTCACAAGGTTTTGCGACATCTTTTTCAATAAAACTTCAAGACTTACATAATTGTTGCATTTTCATTATCATTCTCAGAATAAACATTTTTCTGCTTGTAAACATTTGTTTGACATCCAGGAAGTTTACATCTGATCATCAGTAGAAAACTAAAACATTGCCAGGGGCATGTTGTTTTCCCAGTATAATGCTTTTGCAAGTTTGATTACCATCATGGGGCAAATCTTGAAGACTCTGTCAAGTAAAAGAATGTGTCAAGTTTAGTCAATCTGGGGCAGCTACGTCGAGATTTGACAAATCTCTCCAAAAATCTGTTGATCTGGGGCAGATTATTCCAAGTCTGCATGACGCCAAGGATCTCTATGAACCTTTTTGAGGTAGTTTCCTTTCATAGACCATGTAATCTGGGGCAAGTTGTGAATCCGAAGTTACCTTGATCACCTCATTAGCCTGAAGTACAAAGGTTGTTGCCATGATCAATCCAGAGTATGTCACTCTCTACCAAGAAGCTTTGAGACAACGGTTGACTGTTGGGTTTTCTTTCTCACCTTGTGTTGAGTTTTGAACTAAAATCCCCCGCATGTTAACTTGTTTGCTTTGATGTTAACTTCTTATTTCCTCTGCAAGTTCAGAATGGAGATTTTCTCCAAAGAAATTTTCTCTGATTCCCCCTAATAGAGCTTGATGTGTTGTCCAACCTTTTTGATAAGAAGAAGATTATCTGTAAATTCCTCGCAGAAATTGATAATCCCCACTGAGTTTGTTCTTCGTGGAAGAATTTTTCTTCAGTGTTCCTCCTCAGCTCATTTGTCAGGATGGAATTAATCCCCAGTTGAGTTTATTCCTCAAGGGGCAAAGCTTTGTTTGACCGTTTCTATCCAGCTTGTTCTTGGAGTTGAACTTTGGTCTCTTACAATACTATTTTGAACCTCTCTAGGCTGGGAAACCTAGATTGAGAAGGCATTTATTTTGCACCTCTTGAGGATTATGCTTTCCTCTATAATGAAGAACTTGTTTGTGATTGATGTTCCTATCAGATATCGAAAGATTTATTTTCCGGCAGTGATGTTATTGCACTCCCTTGGAATTTGTGCTTGAAAGCAAGGGGCAGGTTTTGACTTTAAGCAACATATGTTATCCCCATCATCGTTTTGGTTGACAACAAATTGAAGCCTCTTTATTTGAGCAAGTTTGTACGTCTCCACATATCAATCTTATCTTCAAATCAAGTGATAATCTCTCATACTTTATGAACTTCTTGATTCCAAATGGAAGAAGCTCAACGAATGGCAGTCTCTTTCAGCAGAAGACAGTTCGTTCCGCTTAAGGATTTCTCGACAGGGTCGGCAAATGGCAGTCTCTTTCAGCAGAAGACAGTTTGTTCCCTTTGAGATAACGGATGGCAGTCTTCTTCATGAAGACAGTTCGTTTAAGAATTCTAATTTTAGAGCCAGCAAATGGCGGTCTCCTCCATTAGAAGACAGTTTGCTCACTTTTCCCTAAGATGGGTCAACGAATGGCAGTCTCTTTCAGCAGAAGACAGTTCGTTCCGCTTAAGGATTTCTCGACAGGGTCGGCAAATGGCAGTCTCTTTCAGCAGAAGACAGTTTGTTCCCTTTGAGATAACGGATGGCAGTCTTCTTCATGAAGACAGTTCGTTTAAGAATTCTTATTTTAAAGTCAGCAAATGGCAGTCTCCTCCATTAGAAGACAGTTTGCTCACTTTTTCCTAAGATGGGTCAACGAATGGCAGTCTCTTTCAGCAGAAGACAGTTCGTTCCGCTTAAGGATTTCTCAACAGGGTCGGCAAATGGCAGTCTCTTTCAGCAGAAGACAGTTTGTTCCCTTTGAGATAACGGATGGCAGTCTTCTTCATGAAGACAGTTCGTTTAAGAATTCTAATTTTAAAGTCAGCAAATGGCAGTCTCCTCCATTAGAAAACAGTTTGCTCACTTTTTCCTAAGATGGGTCAACGAATGGCAGTCTCTTTCAGCAGAAGACAGTTCGTTCCGCTTAAGGATTTCTCGACAGGGTCGGCAAATGGCAGTCTCTTTCAACAGAAGACAGTTTGTTCCCTTTGAGATAACGAATGGTAGCCCTCTTCACGAAGACAGTTCGTTTTGCTTAAAGATTCCTCAGCAAAGTCAGCAAATGGCAAGTCCCTTCATCAGAAGTGACAGTTTGCATCCAGTTCCTTTTCTCAAGCCATGTCCTTGAAGAAGTTGATCCCTATTCTTAGCGGCAACTTATTGTTCTCAGCAGCTTATCGTCAACCATTGAGACGGTAATTCAATCTTCTTCTACCTTCAACTATTGAGTTGGTAGCTTATCGTCAACTATTGAGACGGTGATTCGATTTTCTTCTACCTTCAACTATTGAGTAAGAGGATGGTCCACGAATCAAAATCTTATCGTCAGTGGTACGGCGGTACATCTCTTCATATCATCAGTGGTACGATGGTGTGTTTTCTGTTGACGGAAGATTGGAATTCTGATTCAGGATGCGTACTTTCTCATCCCTAGTGAAAGAGGATACCCCATTTTCTCACCTCTAGCGAAAGGTGATGCTTTAACCTCTCTGGTGCGAAATGTTTTCCCCAGAAAAGTTTCTTTTCCCACCAAAGTTTCGTTTCTCCGACAAAGTCTTGTTTCCCCATTGGAGTTCTTCTAGCAAGACATTTGTTTTCCCCAGTGGAGTTCCTTTTACTCCCCAATGTTATCATGTTTCATCATCATCATAGGCATTCATTAACATTGCATTGCATCTTAGGATCAAAAATTGTGTTTTATATATTTAAGTCTCTTCGATCTTGTCAAAACGAAGATTTCCAATCATCGTATCTCCAAAATTGAAGAAACTTAAATAGGGGCATCTGTCATACCCCAATTTTTGACCCTAAGATCCTGTATCATTCATATCCCAATCATTAATCAAGAGCTTCACTTGGAAGTTTTGTTTATGGTGTTGCACTCACCTCATCAATAAGAGGGATCATCAAGCACTAATGATTGTTTACCTTGTATGCATATTATACTAACCCAAATACCAAAAACATTGCTTTGTTTCTTTGTAGGCTTTTGTTTTGTAGGTACCAAGCCAAGACATGCAATAAACAAGGCATTTTTCAAATTTTTGACTGATGAAATCGATTTCCCTCCTGGGTAAATCGATTTCCCTAGTGTATTTTGCGCCAAATTCTCTTCTGGAACAGAGTGAAATCGATTTCACTCCTGGGGAAATCGATTTCCTTAAGGCGAAATTCAAAAAATATAAGGAAGGAAGCTTGACATCATTTTGGCACCTTTTTATTTGATCATTGTACCAATTTTCCACCTCATCAAAATAATTCTCTTCATTAAACCCACTTAAACCCCATTTTACCACTTTTTACCATTTAATTGCCACTTTAATCACCAATTAAACACAAGCTAATTACCAAATGCAAAAAGACCAAACTACCACTACTCTTGCTCTCATCCTATAAATAGAGCCCACTACTCTCTCATTTCTCAAGCTTTGAGAGCCAAAAAACCCCTTGCAATTTCTCTCCTCATCCCTACCAAATTCACCAAAGCTCTTTGTTCTTTCATAAAGTTTGTGAGTCACACCTTGAACCTCACAAACTTTGAGCTAAACCACCATCTATTTCACTCTTTTTTCTTCAATTGTTGAGAGATCAAGATTTGTGTTGGTGATTCTTGAAGTAGATCTAAGTTTTGTTCAAGATTTGGTAATTTTCTTCATCCTTTTTGTATATCACAATGTGATTCTTTGTTGTTTGTGTTCAATGCATCTTTGATGCTATATTGGTGCTATTTGTTGGTGATTTGATGGAAAATTCGTGCTCTAATTGATGTGTGATCATAAGGTGTTTGTATATTTGTTCAAATCAAGTTTCATGCCTTTAAATGCTGTTTTTGCTGAAATTTACACTGAGGAAATCGATTTCCTTAAGGCTGAAATCGATTTCCTGCTGAACGTAACTTGTTTTTTTTTAAAACTGCATTATGGAAATCGATTTCCCCCTGCATGAAATCGATTTCCAGCAGGCAGAATGTGGTTTTTTGCCTTCTTTTGTGCTTGTTTTGGCTTCCTTCTTCCTACACTTCATTAATATCATTGGATCTAGGGTGTTGATAGGTTTGAAATGACCTAATCCACCAAAATGGATGAATGATATTAATGATAGTGTGAGTTGATTATCTTTTGTGTTTTCATCCTTATTTTCATCTTATTTTTCTTTTGATCGATGAAAGTCTTAATATCTTGAGAATTCTATGGATTCTTGATGAAGACTAGATCAATTTGTTTTCATTTCTTATCTTTTCATCTTACTTTCTTTTGATCGATGAAAGTCTTAATATCTTGAGAATTCTATGGATTCTTGATGAAGACTAGATCAATTTGTTTTCATTTCTTATCTTTTCACCTTATCTCCTTTGATCGATGAAAGTCTTAATATCCTGAGAATTCTATGGATTCTTGATAAAGACTAGATCAATTTGTTTTCATTCTTATCTTTTTTCATCTTATTTTCTCTTGATCGATGAAAGTCTTGATATCTTGAGAATTCTATGGATTCTTGATAAAGGCTAGATCATTTCTTCTTCTCCTTCTTATTTCTTTTGATTGATGATCTTGATACATGGAGAATTCTCCTACATTTGTCCCGACTCGATAAAAGATCAAATATGGAAGAGAATTGTATGCGATGATTTAAGACTTGTGGAGGTATTTATCGTGTAGTCGCTATGATTTCTATCAAGCTTCTGATAAACCTCCATTGAATTTAAATCCGAGTACATCATTCACTCACCATCGATCTTCATTACTAACTTTGATAACATACTTGACAAGTTTCAAGATGGTTATCTTTAACATATAACAACTAACTTTAATTTCCGCCATTTATTATACCGCTCTTTATATTTCTCGCTTTATCGCTTTATTTTATCATTTCATCATATTTACATTCCGCCATTTTCTCTTTGTCCATTGGGACGTTTATAATTCCGCTATTTTCTCTTTGTCCACTTGGACGTATGTTTATGCTTCCGCTATTTTCCTTTTGTCCACTTGGACCATACTTTACTTTTATGCTAAAACACTAATAAACAACCAAAATCTAAAAAACACTTAAGGCTCTCTTTTGGACTATTGGTTACTATCCCTAGCATTTTGGAGATTCGGACTTATGGACCTAGTGCCTCTGGACTCTTATTCTGTTATTACTCTGCTGTTATTCTGTCTGTCTGGCATTGGATTGTTGTCTGTTTGTATGTGCAGGTATTTCCTTGAAAGCCTTGATGGTTAATTCCAAGGCATTGAGATAAGGATTTTACCCGAAAACAGCCGTTACTCTGCCCGATTTTCGTCAGAATCTTAATGTGCTTAATGCAAAGTGGTGCTAAGATAATAAGTTCATCTGGATCCCCAAGTGTTAATGTGTTGGTATTGATAATTCCAAAGGATGGGAAATCTACCTTGACTCATAATGTCAAGTGTTGGCTTCTTCTTCGGTTAGACCGTTTCTTTCCTTAGCTTTTATTTTACGCAATAGGATAGCCTCTTCATCTCCTCCCACTTCTTAAATTTTCAAAATCTTCTCCCTTTTTCAAAAACCTTCTTATGTTTGCAACCTTTTCAAAACCTTTTCTCAAAAAATATCTTTTGCCCTTAGTGGCCTTTTTCTTCAAAGTTTAGACACCGTTAATCGTCGAAACGAGTGGTTATACCCCACGATTTTGAAATTGATTGATATAATGAGATCTTTTCCGCGTGAGAGAGCTAGTGGCATACTCGTCGATTTTATCCGAGTTGGAGCCCTTCTTTCATTAGGGATGCAAAGAACTCGTTTGTTCTCATGCTCAAGATCAATGGCTGAGTATTTCTCTCCGACGATGATAAAGTGTTTATTCGTTTTTAAAAATGTTTTCCCAAAAAAGCGGAACTACATTAGCTCTGACTTCTCCATTGCACCGAGGAGGTATGTAGGCCCAAAGCTAAACGCTTTGCCGAGCTTATTTTAAAAATAAAACAAACCCTTTTTTTAGCACACACACACACACAGATTTTCAAAAAGGTTCCCGTGGAGTACCACGAATATGAGGGGTGCTTTAAACCTTCCCCTCATATAATCAACACCCGTACCTGAGATCTCTTTCTTGTTTTTAAAAAACAAAACTTTGGGTTTTACGTTCTTTTCCCTTTTCCTTTGAAAAAATAAAGCGCGGTGGCGATTTCAAACGGAATATTGATTCGAGTCAATCCCATGGCTTCGATATCAGATTTTCCCCGCTACAGTCCTCATAAAATTTTATGTCTCCAATTTTAGTCTTTGTCATTTATTTGCTCTAACAGGAGATGACGTGGCACATCACGTGTCATGCCACGTCACTTAAAATCAATAGTTTGGTTGACTCCAAAAAAACACAGTAGATTGCGGTGGTTTAAAACCTCCCTAAATTCACTAATTTTCTTTCATGTTCATCTTGTTATTCTTTATTGCACATATGAATACAATCCAACATAGCTAAACATAAAGCAAAGTATTTGGAAACTTACAAGTCGTTGAAAACAAACTCAAACATATGAAACATATTGATATTCAATGTAATGAAACCCTTTTCATTGCTCTGTTTCAATACTATGATCCAATAAAAATGAGAAACCCATTTAACTCTTTCGCATATGAGGTGTTTGATGAAATGCTTCAGAAGAAAATGCAATCCAGTGTTTTTATTTTCATGTGTGATTTGCTTCATGTGTGGTTTATGTGTCATTAGTACTTTATGTTGTTAAGATTGTTGAGGAAATTTCATAATTTGTACGTTTTTGGTTTGTCCTAGTTTTTAGTATATTCAGTAAGTTTGTTTCAGTTTACCTAGTTAATAGGAGTTTATTTTGAACGTTAAGTAGTGCTTATTTTCATGTTGCTTTCAGTTATGTATTAGCCTATTTATAGGATGTTAGTTTATCAATAAAAGACATCCATCTGCTTCCTACTATTGTTCTCAGTGGTATCAAGAGCTGGTTACATCAGAGGGATTTCATAGTGAGAGAAAAAAAATTGCGAACTGTGAAGGAGAGAACCAAGAAAAGTTGTAGTTTCTTTTTCCTTGTTTTGTCAACCACGTCTTCAGAAAATAGCTTTGTGCAAGCAACTGTTCCATGCTTTGATAGTTGTTATAACCATTTGAGCATCCTCGTGGAGATCTTCTGGAGGTCCAAAGAATATTGGACGGTTGTTGTTTATGGAGTAGCAGAAACCAGCAGAAGGTGTTACAGTGACAAATGCGCAAAAGACAAAGCTTGAAGGCTGAAGTTAAAGGATCTTAAAGCAAAAAATATCTCTTCCAAGCTATCGATCGCTCAATCTTGGAAACCATTCTTTGCAAAGACACAGTCAGACATATTTGGGAATCCATGAAGAAGAAGTACAAAGGAACGATAAGGGCTAAGAGGCAGCAGCTTTAAGCACTTCGTTCAGAGTTTGAAATACTTTGAATGAAGTCAGGAGAATCAGTTACAGACTATTTTTCAAGAACGATGGCAATCATTAACAAGATGCGGATCCATGGTGACAAGACATAGGATGTTCTCATTGTTGAGAAGATTATTCGATTCTTGACACCAAAATTTAATTTTGTTGCTTCTTCTATATATGAAGCTAATGATGTGTTAGCTGAAGATTTCGTTTTGTAGTATTTATCCTTCGAAGAAGTAGAAAATCGAAGGAAAGATGGTTACTGATGGCCATCCTTTAAAAATAAAAGAATGACTACTGATGGTCATGCTTCGAGAGTAAAGATTTCTAAGTTCGCTATGAAGATAATGAATACTGAAAGCTAGTGAAAAGTATGTGTCTTCGAGGACTTAGACAAATTTGTAAATATATTCAAGTATTACTACTTAGCGTGTTTTTTCGTAGTGTTTGTTTAGTACACTGCCACGCGTCGAAGACAGACTCAGGCGGGAAGATTTGAAATTCAAAGACGGTTTCGTAACTGTCCAAGTAACAGATGGCATCGCTAGAAGTCCTTATGAGAAACGTGGCAGCAGATTAGTATAGGACCGTTAAGGTCGAAACTAGTATAAATAGGAGTCTTAATGTTAGGATTCTGTGTGTTCATTTTGTACAAATCACTCACATATTTACTCAAGTATCAAGTGTTAAGAGAAAGAGTTCGCTGAGAAAATGTACGTATGACACCACCATTTTAATACATGTGTATTATCTTTTGTTTTTATCTTCCAGAATTACTGCATTTCGTTTACTTCTTGCCATTTACATTTTTGTATCTTTACTTTAACGTCATTTACTTTCGAATTACTTTCATGCTATTTACTTTCAAAGTCTTTTACATTTCTGCAGTTTAAGATTCTTTACGTTTCAATAGTCCTTTAATTTTCTATGTTATGTTACTTATCTTTTCATTGAAGTCACATTTATATATAAATAAGTGATTGTCAAGACTATTTGTTCTTTAATCGAACAACGCTTATTGAAGAAGACAAATAATGAATATGGTCCGAATGAACGTTGATGACAATCTTCTTGACTATGTGTCCTAGGATCAATCTAGTCGATCCTGCAAGTAACCAAATCATATTTATTATAGTTTGGAAGACTAGCGGTTGTTTACCGGAAATCACCGTAAACAAATTGGCACGCCCAGTGGGACATAACACTGGTTTTTCTACCCAGGTGCCTCACTTTACCACAAATAACCAAGCAGCATTTCGACAAGAAATGGATGCAAGCAACCATGATATGGTAGGGGTTTTGGCCAGAGAATTGATTTCAGTTTTAAGCCCACTAATGGCAAATGTTACTACTACAAATAGAGAAAACATGGAGACTTTCCAAAAGAGATCATCTCAAATGAATCGAATGGCAGAATTCATGGGAATAACACCACCTAAAAGGAAAGACAAACAACCTTCGAATCAAGAAGAGAGGCCCATTTTAGAACGTGTACAAGACATAGTTCCGTCATCTAGGACAGCCACTAGGGATGTAGGCCCCTCACGAAGAACAGAGATGTTCGAAGGAACTCCAATAATTAACTTAGAAGCTTCAAATCAAAGAACCGTCCCCGTTCGACAAGAAACGGAGGAGGAGCAACCCAGATTAAGGATTGTGGGTAGGAATGAACACCCAGATGAGGTTGTTCAAAGAGTCAGAAGAGAAAATCTGGCTACAGAAAATAACTTAACTGCCATGATAGAAAGGGTTATGGCTAATAATGGCCTTAGTACTGGACTTAGACGTCCAAACTATACATCCCCTATATCAGATTATATCATGCAGACAGAATTGCCTAGGGGCACTAAGGTACCCAAATTTACAAAATTTTCAGGCGAAACTAATGAATCAACGGTGGAACATATTGCTAGATATTTGACAGAAGCAGGAGACTTAGCGGGAAACGAGGATTTAAGGATCAAATATTTCCCTAGTTCGCTGACAAAAAATGCCTTCATTTGGTTTACTACTTTGCCACCAAATTCGATAGATGCATGGGCATACTTGGAAAGGCTTTTTCATGAGCAATTCTACATGGGTCAAACGAAGATAAGTTTGAAAGAATTGGCCAGTGTTAAAAGAAAATTCACAGAAACAATTGATGATTATTTAAATAGGTTCCGTTTGTTGAAATCAAGGTGTTTTACAACAGTCCCAGAGCATGAATTTGTTGAAATGGCTGCAGGTGGTCTAGATTATTCAATAAGAAAGAAACTAGATACCCAATACCTCAGGGACATGGCCCAATTAGCAGACAGGGTTCGACAAGTCGAACGGCTGAAGGCAGAAAAAGTTAGGGCAAATAAAAGTTATAAGAAAGAGAGAGTAGCGTACGTCGAAGCCGAGGACGCTGATGATGAGTCTTTCAATGACTCGTATAGCCCTGAAGAAGTCGAAATAGACTTAGCTGAATTAAAAGAAGCGCCACCTTACGCCTGCAAATTGCTAAATCCTGCCAATGGAAAAAACCCAGTAGAAAACGATAAGAATGATAGGTTCCCTAAGAAAACTTATACATTCGACATTACCAAGTGTGATGAAATATTTGATTTATTGGTAAAAGATGGCCAAATGATACTACCTCCAAATTCAAAAATTCCTCCGTTGGAACAACGGAAGAAAAGAGGTTTTTGTAAATATCATGGGTTTTTAGGCCATAAAACTTCTCAATGTTTTCTTTTCAGGGATCTAATTCAAAATGCTCTCAATGATGGAAGGTTGAAGTTTGCTGACAAGACCAAGAGTCATATGAGGGTCGATACCAATCCCCTAAACATTGCTGACGCTAGCTTCTGCGAGGTAGAAGGTGTCAACATGGTGGAGGCCTCTGAAGTTGAAGTTGTGGAGACTAAAGCAATGTTCAATGAAAAGCAGGCTACTGAAAGCCTAAAAGGTGAAATAGTCTTCAACACTATTGTTGAAGAATCTTCCAAGACAGAAATAACTGAAGCATCGAAGGAAGAAAACACTGAGGCTACTGAAGACCTCAGGATGAAACTCCAGAAAATCCAGATCTCTGAAGTTCCTCCAGCAGCGGTTAACATGGTCAGCGCCAGACGACCAGTGTCTGAATTTGGCGAACTAGAGACATGGCTGACGAAGCAAAATGGGGGCATCGAAGTTCCTCCAAGAACCGAAAGCCTCAAGGAATATCTCTGGAATTGCCACGAGAAAAATGGTGGTAAGCAATGGATGTGTCCAAGGTGTTCGATCATGCTGAATCGAAGGGTCGAAGCCAACTTCGAAAGGGTTCGACGCGAAAGGTGGGAACACCCAGGAAGAGAGCCAAATCCCCTACTACAACTGTACCCAAAGATGGAGGAAAGCTTGGTAGGATTTTTGGTCAGATGCCACAAAGAAAACACTGAAGTTGCTCTCTGCCCAAGATGTGGGGCAGTCTATGACGAAATGCTAGCACGATCATTCGAACGTGTGTATTGCTACATGAATCAAGAAACTCAGGGGTTGCGTCCTAACCTGTACGGTTTCGACATATGGACTCCAACGAAGAGGCCTGATAGCCCACACCCCAGAACTCGAAGGGTAACTTTCAGAATCCCTGCAGATGCGCCAAGGGATAAGTGGGTACAAGCTGATGCAAGAACCAACAAATGGCGAACTTGGGACCAAGGTGGTAAAACTGCAATGGCATATAGGAAACAATTTCAAAGATCAAATCGAGAGGCGTATTGATTGGAGAATTATAAAGGAAAAAATCCTATGTCTCGGTCCCAGTGGAGAAGGCATCAGAGAATAAAAAAGGCTCAGAAGGAATACAGGCCAAGAGAAGCTGGAGAATCTAGTAGCAACCAAGTCCCATACCAGGGGGCAAAGTCAAATAAACCTCCGGTAGAACGCAGATTGTTCGAAGCTGAAAAACTCTTGGACGAAGAAGACAAGATGCGTTCAAATTCTTGGAAAGAAGAGGATAGAATGACAAATGATTTTGACTCTGATGGAGTGTCATCTATAAACTTGAATTGCAATGTTATTTCCGTACTCCCTCACGAGTTTAATCAGGAAACTGAAGTAGAAGACTGTGAAGAGGCTGATATCGAAGAAATGACGAAACACAAACCTGTGTGTTACTATGTGCTGAATAATGGTGCAGTAGAAGAACAGAATGCTTTCTTCGAAAGGCCTGATGAGGGTATGCGAAATTGTCATACCCCAAAATTTGCCCATATATTTTCTCCTATTCAAAATCAGATCAATGATGCAAAGCTCCAAGACACATTTTCCATCCAAAGCTCATTTTGAAGGAAATTTGGTTCTCTACAATTTTGTCTCTCACATGCCAAGGCTAAAAGTGCTTCGTTTAAGAGATATGAGCCAATACATTACAGGTCCTTCTAGAAGATCGTAAAGGAGCAGTTTTTTGTCAAAGCCAATATCACCAAGATAAAATCCTCAAATGGAAAATATGTTCCAAAGTGACTTTTAGAGGATATTTTGGGCTTTCCAAAAAGTCCTGGATCATCTTCATATGATAAAAATTGATTGAGTTGTGGTCAGCACAAGTTGATCAATTTTCAAGAAAAGCACAAAACTCTAAATTGCACAATTTGTTGTTTTTAAACCAATGGGCCTAGCTTTTGGACTTTAAAATCACCCATGGAATAATTCAAGACCTCTAAATTTATTATTTTATTTTTATGGCTTTTATTTATATTTATATGGATTTCTATTCATTTAAATATTAATAAATCAATTAAAATATAAAATAAATAGATTAAGTCACAAATATAATTTTGAATCTTTCTTGAAGCTAAAAGATTGGATATTGGAGAGGGATGAGGCGCAAAAATAATGAAGGAAGAATGATTGGCTTGATTGAAGACAAAATTGGAAACTTGCTATATTCCTTCCAAAATCAATGTCAATCTCTTGATTTGCAAAGATTTGATTAAGTGTTTCTGACCTAATATGTGCTATATAAATCATTCTAATGCAGGAGGACGAAGGTTACAAGGATTGCAGTCCCAAAACAGAGGCATCACGCTAAAAACAAATCCAAAGAAAAAACTCCAAATCGGATACGAATTGCAGGGCCTTTTTAGAGAATTTGAAGGATCAAATAAGCTTCCTGAACGTGCTCTGAAGCAATCTCGATCATCTCCAAGGCCTCACATGTCCAGAACCGTCGCATACACGCCTACGGTTTGAGATTATTAATCCCCTATCGTTTTCACTGATTTATGCATGATAAACGTGATTTGAGTATATATTTGTGTTCCTGATAATGTTTAGAAGCTTTATGCACCATTCAATTAGAGTTTAAGTGCAGGTTCTAGATTTTGCCATGGCTAGGGTTCAAGACTTCAAAATTGGGGTTTCGGGTTCTAGTTAAAATTGGGGCAAACGAAGGGGTCCCTGGTGTTTAGAATCGAATTTCTGACTGTTTGGTACCCCTGCCATGGATTTATTTTGTATATCTCACGAGTTTGATGTCACAGGTTCTATGGCTACGGTTGAAATCCGTAGGTAATACTTCTAGCCACGGTTTGTCCGTAGGTAAAGGTGATCACAGGGCTAAGGCAACGGATCCTTGAGGAAGACGATGTTGTGTCGATTCGCTATTGGTTCTTTCGGGAATGTGGAAGCGCGCCAGTTTTGTTTTATTTGAATCTTATTGTTTACATATATTATAATAATCGTGGATTTCATTAACAGCAAATAGATCATGGCACAGTTGGCGAGAGTAGTATATGAGTGACCCAGCAGGAGGGGGTTCGATCCCCAGGTTTCAACACTAATTTTATGAATTTTCTTGTCTGTTGATCCTGTGCACTACAGCAACAGAGCCTCACGGCGTACCCTCAGTGCCAGCCTTCAGATCGATCCAGCACTCCGATCTAATGCCTAGAAAACGCCTCCTCACCATGGAGACTCAGGCGTGCGCAACACCGAATCAGAAAGATGAGTTTTCAATTTTTTTAATGATTAATCACATAACTCGTTTTTATTAATTATATATATTTATATTATTTCTTTTATTGTTTCCTTTAAAAAATCTTTTACTCTTTTTTATATATAATAATAAATAGTACTTATAATATTTATTTATTTTTATTTTCTCTCATATATTAAAAGAATACAAAAAAAAGTGTTTCACTTAAGTTTGTTAGAAGTTAATTTGAATTCTTAGATTTTTCCGTCAATTTTAATTAACTTTTTTACTAACACCTTCTTGTTTTTGCGAGGTACTACCATCGTGAGTATTGGATTGTTTTGCAGAATTCATAGCTTGTGCATGCTTCAGAGTTCCTCCGACTGCAAACCATATCAGATCAAATCAAAAGCTAAGTCCTATTTCGTATTTATTTTAAATAATCATTCTACTTTGTTTTTATCAAATCAGGGTTAAATTTAATTGCCATTGAATTAGCCATACACTCACTGCTTCCTATTATTTTTTCTGTCAATTCTTAGATGATCAGAGTCAATGCTTCATACTCGAGGCAAACCTTTGCCCACCAACCCTGTCAGGGCGAATGCCAAGCTAAGTACTCTTCATTCATTTACTTTTAATTTCTTTATTCTTTTGTTTTTTTAGAGTTAATAAAGTTTGCCTCCGAACCTGATAATGCACTCACCCTCTTTTGTTTGCCATTTTTCCCATCTTTTCAGGGTTTGTCGAATGCCAAAGCTACGCCATGGGTAACCCTAAACCCTAAATATTTTCTGTTTTCTTTTATTATTACTTGTGTCAAACCCTGTTGGGGATCCGCTGGTTTCACTTTCCCCTCCCCTTTATTGCTTTATATACTGCGTGGTTAGTAATTTAGGGAGTGCAAATTTAAACTGGATTAGAGTCACTAATTACAAGATAAATAACTGAATTGAACCACATGATTGATGCACACACGCACTCTTTTGGGGTAACCTCTCTGTTGCCTTGTTGCCTGTTGCCTTGTTGCCTGTTGCCTTTGTGTTTTTTGCAGAATAAGCCATGTCCCTCGAATACGAGGATACCTCAGCCATGCTGCCTCGATAAATAAAGGTCATGCGACCCTAAATGATGCTGCCTTCGATACACAAATATGACCTCGACCCTCGGAAGTTGCCTACGGGAGAGGCTGAGGTATCCTCTGGTTGCCTACGAATAAGGCTTATTCTGATCCTTACCTTAGACTACCTGCCCTTCTATGGCATGGGACAGTCTTATGGCAAAGGATGTTTCGACGACCCTTTAACCTCCAAATGAAAGGCTTCCTGCCCTCTTATGGCAAGGACAGACCCTTTCCCCTGAAAGGCTAAAAGAGACCTATCATCTAAGTTTAAGGTAATTGCTTTTAATTGCCTTGCTCTGGCTAAAGTTTTTTTTATATTCTTTCTCATAAACCTTCAAAAGGGCTACGCTCATTTACGAGCTAAAGTCCCTATTCTTTTTTCTTCTACATTTCTTTTCAAACAAAGAGCAAAGCAATTAAGAGCCCATGGAAAACCATGGATGCAAAGGGTGCTTTACACCTTCCCTTTGCATAATTACCCCCCGGACTCAAATCTTTTTAAAAGGTGTTTTCCTGTTTCTTTTAGCCTTTCCGATATTTGGATAAAATAAAAGTCGGTGGCGACTCTTGCTCAACCGAACATTTCGATTATAAAAGTCAGTTCACCGTATTACAGAACTGGCGACTCTGCTGGGGATTTTTCGATAAAAGAGGGGTTACCTTAAAAGTTTAGGATCACTTAATTGTATTCTATTGTTTGCTTTGCTTGCTTTATTTTTCAGGGTTGTTTTGGGAATTAACTGAAGGACGAATCCTATTCCCGGATTCAAGAACACTTAAGATTAGGAGTGGCATAGTCATGGCGACCTCTTTCACATATGTGGGAGATGAGTCAATATGAAGTTCACGCTTGAGTTAGGACTCCATAGCATATGCACACCTTTCTCAAATGAGGGGGGTCTATGTATGTGTCTATGGGTGCGCCGGAGCTCAAGGACCTTTAGTTACCCTTAACCCATCCTGGCCTTTAGGAACGTAGTGGGGGGACTACTCTTGACAAATGTTAAGAACTAGTCGCTACCCGATGCTACAATTCAAATAGGTTCTTTCTCAAAGTATCATTGCATGGTGCGAATGCATCATGTCCGAGGGTGCTTTAGAAGGGCTGACAATTCTGGATAACTTGTAGAACCTGTTGCTGAAATCTCCTTATCTATAGAAATACCCTTGGGAAGGACACATAATCAGACTCCATGCAAGCCTTAAGCAAAAAATTGTGTGACTTGTGTGACTTGTTTGTGTTTACTACTAACCTTCATTTCCTCGCAGGTTTTGTTGAAAGGATTTGTTTGTCCTTACCATCTCGCACTAAGTCTAACGAACTGCATTCGCATAACATCATGACATCATAAGCATAACATGATTCAACTAAACCTTTCAAGGATCTTAGGGATTTAGGGCGCACAATTTCAGGTGCCCTTATCAAAGACTAAATCCCTATCAAGAGGCAAGAGGATTTATTTTCCTCTGGCCACATACCTTCCAATTCAGAGACTCCTTCCAATTCAGAGACTCAGTACCTATCAAGGGGCAAGAGGATTTATTTTCCTCTGGCCACATACCTTCCAATTCAGAGACTCAGTACCCATCAAGGGCAAGAGGATTTATTTTCCACTATCCATGTACCTTCAAATTCAGAAGTATCCCTAATCAGAGGCGATGACCCACTCGATATGGTGAGCTTGATTCTCAAAGAGGAACGTTCAAAGACGAAAGTCAGAATTCTTTAGACAAAGACGCGGCCAAATCACTTTCTAATGTTGCCAACTAAATTCCTAAAGATCCTTGAAAAGATTGCATTTGCATTCATAACATCACATAGAACTAACTTTTCCTTTCAGGTCGACCAACTGGTCAGACAGATACCATCAACAAATCAATCTCTATTAGATGAACATTCTGGAAGCTTGACCCCCAGACTTCTGAAACATTCCAATCAGATATACATTCCGGAAGCTCGAACCCCGGACATTCTGAACATTCCAATCTGATGAACATATTGGAAGCTTGACCCCCAGACTTCTGAAACATTCCAATCAGATACACATTCCGGAAGCTCGAACCCCGGATACTCTGAATCTCTACACCAGTTATACAACAACGACGCAAGCCAGATGCACCTAAGCGCCAATTCACAAAGATCAATATGTCACTGGCTCAAGCATTACAACACCTGTTGAAGTAAAAGTTGATCACTTTAAAGGATCCCCCTAAGAATCCTAGTACTTCTGCGCGTAGCTATAATCCTATTGTGAGGTGTGCATATCATTCCAACATTCCTGGACATTACACAAACAATTGCTGGACATTGGAGAATAAGATTCAAGATCTGATCAATGACGGAGAGGTCAAATTCAACCCTCCTGAAAACTTTTGTGGTGATCACCGCTCCTATGCCTAGTCATGACAAGACTGATTAACATCAAGACGGACGAACTTTTAGAGCATTAGATCTACTCTCGTTTGCAAGTCCCTGTTCTGTTTGTTTAAACATTTGACTCATGATAGACATTATCTGTTCTAATAATCATCATCAGTGCATTGCATATGTTTGTCTTGAATAAATTATTTCGCTACCACTCATTTTTAAATTACATCTTTACTTTGCATATGTTTTGTGATATTTAAAACCTTTTAAGGGAGGATGACGAAAATGATACCGCAACCTCATACAATATGCTTTTGAGCGGACTATGCTGACGATGTACAGGCATTGTTTCAATTCCCAAACAGTGGAGATATAAGGATGTTAATCCCTCGTCAACCCCTTTGAGCCTAAGAAGTAGAAGTTTCTTTCTTGTACTAATTAAAACCCTTAATCATAACCTGGGGCAGGGTAGTTCTCAGTTAATTTGGCTGTGCATTCTATTTTAAGAGAATCATTCAGTACACCTTTCAACAAAGGTTTCAATCACAAGCGTTCATCCGCACACATCAAAGAAGTGTTGGAGATGTCAGTCAAAAGCCAATGATGGTTCATCAATCATTAAGCAAGGCAGTCAATATCTTTCAAAAAGAAAAAAAATGAAAAAACATATATACAAAGAAAAGCCTGCTAAGTCAAAAATCAAAAAGATGACTTAGGCAAAAATCAAGGCATCCCGCTGACTGTAAGTTCAAGATAGACAGTTCAGGCAAAAGTTAGGGATATCAAAAAGATGAAAAAAGAGAAGTCGATAAATTCCTGAACAACACAATGTTATGACTACCAAAAGGAAGAAGTGACTGCCATCTCAAAAGTTCTCTTTGCTTGTGAACTATCATTATTATCAAAGGTGCAAATCCAAAAGTCTCTTGGAACCTGAATGCATAAGTTGAATTAACTGAACTTAGGACTGAAGATCATCACGAAGAGGGGTGGGTATAAATAAATTTTGAGCCATTATCCTTTGTTTCTTAAACCGCGAACCAAGCCACGTTACAACCCTTGAAAGTCCTAATTGAAGCATGGTTAGTTCGAAAGCATACTGTCACCAAAAAGGTATCCCGACTCCTTAAGGTTTACTAAAATGCTGAGTCGATATTTCGCTTCTACAAAAATAGCATGTTTTTACAAATATCACGCTTTTACATCTCTTGTTTTAAATGTTTTTTTCAAAAACTCAAGACAAACGTATGCATTGCATCTCATGAATTCATTATTAAACATATTCTGCTACATAATTTTAAATGTTAGCGTCAGAAAGAACTTGCACAGGGTACAACTAATGACTGAAAGTTATCCCGACAGACAAGATTACTCCGAGAAGCAATGTCCCCTACGTATACAAGGGGCATGGCACGCTTTGCTCAATCAATCTGGGGCAATTAAGTCAAGATTCCGAGAATCTCTCAAGGATGCCAAAACAATCAGGGGCCTCATCCTAAGTTTATGATTACTGGGGGCATGTCGCTCATAGTAAAGTCCTCGCGAGGTGAATCTTTCCAAAGTTCCTACTAACTAGGGCAAATCTATGCAAGTCCAGTTTCACATCCTTACCAAATACTCAGTGGCGTGTTCTAATCAAATCCAGGAATGGTAGTACTATAATACTGGGGGCAATATTCAAGGCATCCATGCGTTCCCGTAATTCCGATTTCACAAAATCATATCCCCACGGAGTAATCATTAAGAAGATATCTTCAAACGCTCTCGACAAAGACATGGCTCCCCAACAAAGTGTACATGTTCAACACTGCTGGTTCTACAACACTTTGCTCTTCTCCAACATGGGTTACTAATACTTTTAGCCCCAATCAGGGTCCATCAAGTTACTGATCATCCCCAAGCAAGAATCATAAATTCCCAGCTAAGCATTTTCAAATAAGATCAGACATCGAAATCACAAGGACATAGAGATTTATTTTCTCAATCAAGACTACATAAATCACATATCATATGTCATAAACGTATTCATACATTGCATACATTACCTCGTAATGAATTCATCCATAACATACAAAGTTTCTCATTTATTTTGAGGGACTCATTACATAATACATGCATCATGACATTGCATAACTATACCTATTGCAGGATACAGGTACCGACAAATGAACGAAATCTCCAAATTTCCAAGATCTAATTCAGCTACTGCGAATGGTACTGACACGGTCAACGCTCGAAGATCTAATTCATTTACCACGAACGGTAATGACACGATCACCTTTCCAAGATCTAATTCAGTTACTACGAACGGTACTGACACGGTCAACTCTCAGAGATCTAATTCTATCATCACGAACGGTGTAGACACGATCACTGACCTTCCCAGTCTAATTCAGTTACTACGAACAGTGCTGACACGACAAGAGAATCTAATTCTATCATCACGAACGATGTAGACACGATTATCTCTCCAAGATCTAATTCGGTTACTACGAACGGTACTGACACGATCAACTCTCAGAGATCTAATTCCATCATCACGAACGGTGTGGACACGATCAACTGTTTCCTAAGTCTAATTCAGTTATTACGAACGGTACTGACACGACAAAAAGATCTAATTCTATCATCACGAACGGTATAGACACGATCATCTTCCAAAGTCTAATTCAGTTACTACGAACAGTGCTGACGCGAACAACTCTCCTAAAATCTAATTCATCTACTATACGATCAACATTCAAACAATTACTTCCCAAAAACTTCAGTCTCAACATCTAGATGGCATCTTAAAGCCCATCTCCGACAAAAGTCCCTACTCCAGCTAGGGCAAATTTCTTAGTATTCTAGTGTTCAATCATCTTCCACCTTCAGATACCGACTGGCATACAAACCACTCTACATCTTCAGGTTTAAGATAATTGAACAGGGGCAGCTGTCATACCCCAAAATTTGCCCATACATTTTCTCCTATTCAAAATCAGATCAATGATGCAAAGCTCCAAGACACATTTTCCATCCAAAGCTCATTTTGAAGGAAATTTGGTTCTCTACAATTTTGTCTCTCACATGCCAAGGCTAAAAGTGCTTCGTTTAAGAGATATGAGCCAATACATTACAGGTCCTTCTAGAAGATCGTAAAGGAGCAGTTTTTTGTCAAAGCCAATATCACCAAGATAAAATCCTCAAATGGAAAATATGTTCCAAAGTGACTTTTAGAGGATATTTTGGGCTTTCCAAAAAGTCCTGGATCATCTTCATATGATAAAAATTGATTGAGTTGTGGTCTGCGCAAGTTGATCAATTTTCAAGAAAAGCACAAAACTCTAAATTGCACAATTTGTTGTTTTTAAACCAATGGGCCTAGCTTTTGGACTTTAAAATCACCCATGGAATAATTCAAGACCTCTAAATTTATTATTTTATTTTTATGGCTTTTATTTATATTTATATGGATTTCTATTCATTTAAATATTAATAAATCAATTAAAATATAAAATAAATAGATTAAGTCACAAATATAATTTTGAATCTTTCTTGAAGCTAAAAGATTGGATATTGGAGAGGGATGAGGCGCAAAAATAATGAAGGAAGAATGATTGGCTTGATTGAAGACAAAATTGGAAACTTGCTATATTCCTTCCAAAATCAATGTCAATCTCTTGATTTGCAAAGATTTGATTAAGTGTTTCTGACCTAATATGTGCTATATAAATCATTCTAATGCAGGAGGACGAAGGTTACAAGGATTGCAGTCCCAAAACAGAGGCATCACGCTAAAAACAAATCCAAAGAAAAAACTCCAAATCGGATACGAATTGCAGGGCCTTTTTAGAGAATTTGAAGGATCAAATAAGCTTCCTGAACGTGCTCTGAAGCAATCTCGATCATCTCCAAGGCCTCACATGTCCAGAACCGTCGCATACACGCCTACGGTTTGAGATTATTAATCCCCTATCGTTTTCACTGATTTATGCATGATAAACGTGATTTGAGTATATATTTGTGTTCCTGATAATGTTTAGAAGCTTTATGCACCATTCAATTAGAGTTTAAGTGCAGGTTCTAGATTTTGCCATGGCTAGGGTTCAAGACTTCAAAATTGGGGTTTCGGGTTCTAGTTAAAATTGGGGCAAACGAAGGGGTCCCTGGTGTTTAGAATCGAATTTCTGACTGTTTGGTACCCCTGCCATGGATTTATTTTGTATATCTCACGAGTTTGATGTCACAGGTTCTATGGCTACGGTTGAAATCCGTAGGTAATACTTCTAGCCACGGTTTGTCCGTAGGTAAAGGTGATCACAGGGCTAAGGCAACGGATCCTTGAGGAAGACGATGTTGTGTCGATTCGCTATTGGTTCTTTCGGGAATGTGGAAGCGCGCCAGTTTTGTTTTATTTGAATCTTATTGTTTACATATATTATAATAATCGTGGATTTCATTAACAGCAAATAGATCATGGCACAGTTGGCGAGAGCAGTATATGAGTGACCCAGCAGGAGGGGGTTCGATCCCCAGGTTTCAACACTAATTTTATGAATTTTCTTGTCTGTTGATCCTGTGCACTACAGCAACAGAGCCTCACGGCGTACCCTCAGTGCCAGCCTTCAGATCGATCCAGCACTCCGATCTAATGCCTAGAAAACGCCTCCTCACCATGGAGACTCAGGCGTGCGCAACACCGAATCAGAAAGATGAGTTTTCAATTTTTTTAATGATTAATCACATAACTCGTTTTTATTAATTATATATATTTATATTATTTCTTTTATTGTTTCCTTTAAAAAATCTTTTACTCTTTTTTATATATAATAATAAATAGTACTTATAATATTTATTTATTTTTATTTTCTCTCATATATTAAAAGAATACAAAAAAAAGTGTTTCACTTAAGTTTGTTAGAAGTTAATTTGAATTCTTAGATTTTTCCGTCAATTTTAATTAACTTTTTTACTAACACCTTCTTGTTTTTGCGAGGTACTACCATCGTGAGTATTGGATTGTTTTGCAGAATTCATAGCTTGTGCATGCTTCAGAGTTCCTCCGACTGCAAACCATATCAGATCAAATCAAAAGCTAAGTCCTATTTCGTATTTATTTTAAATAATCATTCTACTTTGTTTTTATCAAATCAGGGTTAAATTTAATTGCCATTGAATTAGCCATACACTCACTGCTTCCTATTATTTTTTCTGTCAATTCTTAGATGATCAGAGTCAATGCTTCATACTCGAGGCAAACCTTTGCCCACCAACCCTGTCAGGGCGAATGCCAAGCTAAGTACTCTTCATTCATTTACTTTTAATTTCTTTATTCTTTTGTTTTTTTAGAGTTAATAAAGTTTGCCTCCGAACCTGATAATGCACTCACCCTCTTTTGTTTGCCATTTTTCCCATCTTTTCAGGGTTTGTCGAATGCCAAAGCTACGCCATGGGTAACCCTAAACCCTAAATATTTTCTGTTTTCTTTTATTATTACTTGTGTCAAACCCTGTTGGGGATCCGCTGGTTTCACTTTCCCCTCCCCTTTATTGCTTTATATACTGCGTGGTTAGTAATTTAGGGAGTGCAAATTTAAACTGGATTAGAGTCACTAATTACAAGATAAATAACTGAATTGAACCACATGATTGATGCACACACGCACTCTTTTGGGGTAACCTCTCTGTTGCCTTGTTGCCTGTTGCCTTGTTGCCTGTTGCCTTTGTGTTTTTTGCAGAATAAGCCATGTCCCTCGAATACGAGGATACCTCAGCCATGCTGCCTCGATAAATAAAGGTCATGCGACCCTAAATGATGCTGCCTTCGATACACAAATATGACCTCGACCCTCGGAAGTTGCCTACGGGAGAGGCTGAGGTATCCTCTGGTTGCCTACGAATAAGGCTTATTCTGATCCTTACCTTAGACTACCTGCCCTTCTATGGCATGGGACAGTCTTATGGCAAAGGATGTTTCGACGACCCTTTAACCTCCAAATGAAAGGCTTCCTGCCCTCTTATGGCAAGGATAGACCCTTTCCCCTGAAAGGCTAAAAGAGACCTATCATCTAAGTTTAAGGTAATTGCTTTTAATTGCCTTGCTCTGGCTAAAGTTTTTTTTATATTCTTTCTCATAAACCTTCAAAAGGGCTACGCTCATTTACGAGCTAAAGTCCCTATTCTTTTTTCTTCTACATTTCTTTTCAAACAAAGAGCAAAGCAATTAAGAGCCCATGGAAAACCATGGATGCAAAGGGTGCTTTACACCTTCCCTTTGCATAATTACCCCCCGGACTCAAATCTTTTTAAAAGGTGTTTTCCTGTTTCTTTTAGCCTTTCCGATATTTGGATAAAATAAAAGTCGGTGGCGACTCTTGCTCAACCGAACATTTCGATTATAAAAGTCAGTTCACCGTATTACAGAACTGGCGACTCTGCTGGGGATTTTTCGATAAAAGAGGGGTTACCTTAAAAGTTTAGGATCACTTAATTGTATTCTATTGTTTGCTTTGCTTGCTTTATTTTTCAGGGTTGTTTTGGGAATTAACTGAAGGACGAATCCTATTCCCGGATTCAAGAACACTTAAGATTAGGAGTGGCATAGTCATGGCGACCTCTTTCACATATGTGGGAGATGAGTCAATATGAAGTTCACGCTTGAGTTAGGACTCCATAGCATATGCACACCTTTCTCAAATGAGGGGGGTCTATGTATGTGTCTATGGGTGCGCCGGAGCTCAAGGACCTTTAGTTACCCTTAACCCATCCTGGCCTTTAGGAACGTAGTGGGGGGACTACTCTTGACAAATGTTAAGAACTAGTCGCTACCCGATGCTACAATTCAAATAGGTTCTTTCTCAAAGTATCATTGCATGGTGCGAATGCATCATGTCCGAGGGTGCTTTAGAAGGGCTGACAATTCTGGATAACTTGTAGAACCTGTTGCTGAAATCTCCTTATCTATAGAAATACCCTTGGGAAGGACACATAATCAGACTCCATGCAAGCCTTAAGCCAAAAATTGTGTGACTTGTGTGACTTGTTTGTGTTTACTACTAACCTTCATTTCCTCGCAGGTTTTGTTGAAAGGATTTGTTTGTCCTTACCATCTCGCACTAAGTCTAACGAACTGCATTCGCATAACATCATGACATCATAAGCATAACATGATTCAACTAAACCTTTCAAGGATCTTAGGGATTTAGGGCGCACAATTTCAGGTGCCCTTATCAAAGACTAAATCCCTATCAAGAGGCAAGAGGATTTATTTTCCTCTGGCCACATACCTTCCAATTCAGAGACTCCTTCCAATTCAGAGACTCAGTACCTATCAAGGGGCAAGAGGATTTATTTTCCTCTGGCCACATACCTTCCAATTCAGAGACTCAGTACCCATCAAGGGCAAGAGGATTTATTTTCCACTATCCATGTACCTTCAAATTCAGAAGTATCCCTAATCAGAGGCGATGACCCACTCGATATGGTGAGCTTGATTCTCAAAGAGGAACGTTCAAAGACGAAAGTCAGAATTCTTTAGACAAAGACGCGGCCAAATCACTTTCTAATGTTGCCAACTAAATTCCTAAAGATCCTTGAAAAGATTGCATTTGCATTCATAACATCACATAGAACTAACTTTTCCTTTCAGGTCGACCAACTGGTCAGACAGATACCATCAACAAATCAATCTCTATTAGATGAACATTCTGGAAGCTTGACCCCCAGACTTCTGAAACATTCCAATCAGATATACATTCCGGAAGCTCGAACCCCGGACATTCTGAACATTCCAATCTGATGAACATATTGGAAGCTTGACCCCCAGACTTCTGAAACATTCCAATCAGATACACATTCCGGAAGCTCGAACCCCGGATACTCTGAATCTCTACACCAGTTATACAACAACGACACAAGCCAGATGCACCTAAGCGCCAATTCACAAAGATCAATATGTCACTGGCTCAAGCATTACAACACCTGTTGAAGTAAAAGTTGATCACTTTAAAGGATCCCCCTAAGAATCCTAGTACTTCTGCGCGTAGCTATAATCCTATTGTGAGGTGTGCATATCATTCCAACATTCCTGGACATTACACAAACAATTGCTGGACATTGGAGAATAAGATTCAAGATCTGATCAATGACGGAGAGGTCAAATTCAACCCTCCTGAAAACTTTTGTGGTGATCACCGCTCCTATGCCTAGTCATGACAAGACTGATTAACATCAAGACGGACGAACTTTTAGAGCATTAGATCTACTCTCGTTTGCAAGTCCCTGTTCTGTTTGTTTAAACATTTGACTCATGATAGACATTATCTGTTCTAATAATCATCATCAGTGCATTGCATATGTTTGTCTTGAATAAATTATTTCGCTACCACTCATTTTTAAATTACATCTTTACTTTGCATATGTTTTGTGATATTTAAAACCTTTTAAGGGAGGATGACGAAAATGATACCGCAACCTCATACAATATGCTTTTGAGCGGACTATGCTGACGATGTACAGGCATTGTTTCAATTCCCAAACAGTGGAGATATAAGGATGTTAATCCCTCGTCAACCCCTTTGAGCCTAAGAAGTAGAAGTTTCTTTCTTGTACTAATTAAAACCCTTAATCATAACCTGGGGCAGGGTAGTTCTCAGTTAATTTGGCTGTGCATTCTATTTTAAGAGAATCATTCAGTACACCTTTCAACAAAGGTTTCAATCACAAGCGTTCATCCGCACACATCAAAGAAGTGTTGGAGATGTCAGTCAAAAGCCAATGATGGTTCATCAATCATTAAGCAAGGCAGTCAATATCTTTCAAAAAGAAAAAAAATGAAAAAACATATATACAAAGAAAAGCCTGCTAAGTCAAAAATCAAAAAGATGACTTAGGCAAAAATCAAGGCATCCCGCTGACTGTAAGTTCAAGATAGACAGTTCAGGCAAAAGTTAGGGATATCAAAAAGATGAAAAAAGAGAAGTCGATAAATTCCTGAACAACACAATGTTATGACTACCAAAAGGAAGAAGTGACTGCCATCTCAAAAGTTCTCTTTGCTTGTGAACTATCATTATTATCAAAGGTGCAAATCCAAAAGTCTCTTGGAACCTGAATGCATAAGTTGAATTAACTGAACTTAGGACTGAAGATCATCACGAAGAGGGGTGGGTATAAATAAATTTTGAGCCATTATCCTTTGTTTCTTAAACCGCGAACCAAGCCACGTTACAACCCTTGAAAGTCCTAATTGAAGCATGGTTAGTTCGAAAGCATACTGTCACCAAAAAGGTATCCCGACTCCTTAAGGTTTACTAAAATGCTGAGTCGATATTTCGCTTCTACAAAAATAGCATGTTTTTACAAATATCACGCTTTTACATCTCTTGTTTTAAATGTTTTTTTCAAAAACTCAAGACAAACGTATGCATTGCATCTCATGAATTCATTATTAAACATATTCTGCTACATAATTTTAAATGTTAGCGTCAGAAAGAACTTGCACAGGGTACAACTAATGACTGAAAGTTATCCCGACAGACAAGATTACTCCGAGAAGCAATGTCCCCTACGTATACAAGGGGCATGGCACGCTTTGCTCAATCAATCTGGGGCAATTAAGTCAAGATTCCGAGAATCTCTCAAGGATGCCAAAACAATCAGGGGCCTCATCCTAAGTTTATGATTACTGGGGGCATGTCGCTCATAGTAAAGTCCTCGCGAGGTGAATCTTTCCAAAGTTCCTACTAACTAGGGCAAATCTATGCAAGTCCAGTTTCACATCCTTACCAAATACTCAGTGGCGTGTTCTAATCAAATCCAGGAATGGTAGTACTATAATACTGGGGGCAATATTCAAGGCATCCATGCGTTCCCGTAATTCCGATTTCACAAAATCATATCCCCACGGAGTAATCATTAAGAAGATATCTTCAAACGCTCTCGACAAAGACATGGCTCCCCAACAAAGTGTACATGTTCAACACTGCTGGTTCTACAACACTTTGCTCTTCTCCAACATGGGTTACTAATACTTTTAGCCCCAATCAGGGTCCATCAAGTTACTGATCATCCCCAAGCAAGAATCATAAATTCCCAGCTAAGCATTTTCAAATAAGATCAGACATCGAAATCACAAGGACATAGAGATTTATTTTCTCAATCAAGACTACATAAATCACATATCATATGTCATAAACGTATTCATACATTGCATACATTACCTCGTAATGAATTCATCCATAACATACAAAGTTTCTCATTTATTTTGAGGGACTCATTACATAATACATGCATCATGACATTGCATAACTATACCTATTGCAGGATACAGGTACCGACAAATGAACGAAATCTCCAAATTTCCAAGATCTAATTCAGCTACTGCGAATGGTACTGACACGGTCAACGCTCGAAGATCTAATTCATTTACCACGAACGGTAATGACACGATCACCTTTCCAAGATCTAATTCAGTTACTACGAACGGTACTGACACGGTCAACTCTCAGAGATCTAATTCTATCATCACGAACGGTGTAGACACGATCACTGACCTTCCCAGTCTAATTCAGTTACTACGACCAGTGCTGACACGACAAGAGAATCTAATTCTATCATCACGAACGATGTAGACACGATTATCTCTCCAAGATCTAATTCGGTTACTACGAACGGTACTGACACGATCAACTCTCAGAGATCTAATTCCATCATCACGAACGGTGTGGACACGATCAACTGTTTCCTAAGTCTAATTCAGTTATTACGAACGGTACTGACACGACAAAAAGATCTAATTCTATCATCACGAACGGTATAGACACGATCATCTTCCAAAGTCTAATTCAGTTACTACGAACAGAGATTGTTTTCAGTTTACCCAAAGAAGGAATAACAGAATTGGAGATACGTGCGAGTTTCGAACTCCCTGAACACACGACTCCAGACGAAGAGATCATAAGAGAAGAACCAAACCAAAGGCTGGATGCAATATACGACGAGGAACCTTTGGGGTTCGAAAAAGACCCAATGGCGTCGAATATAAAGATGTTGGCCCAAGATCCACTTGAAGAAGTAAATCTTGGAGACAATGATCAAAAAAGGATAACATATATAAGCGCGAAACTAGAACCAGAATTGAAAGCAACGGTCATCAAAATGCTGAAAGGAAACAGAGATTGTTTTGCTTGGGACTATGATGAGATGCCTGGTCTAGGAAGGGATTTAGTCGAACTAAAATTACCAATAAAAGAAGGGAAGAAGCCCATAAAGCAAACTCCCAGAAGATTCGCGCCAGAAATTCACTCGAAGATTAAAGCAGAGGTCGAAAGACTCTTACGGTGCAAATTTATCCGAACTACAAGGTATGTTGAGTGGATTGCTAATATAGTACCTATAATTAAAAAGAATGGCTCATTAAGAGTATGCATAGACTTTCGTGACCTTAATGCAGCTACTCCTAAGGACGAGTATCCCATGCCTATAGCAGAAATGCTAGTAGACTCAGCCGCAGGTTTTGAGTATTTGAGCATGTTGGATGGATATTCGGGATACAATCAAATTTTTATAGCAGAAGATGATGTATCCAAGACAGCATTTCGTTGCCCAGGGGCAATAGGCACTTACGAATGGGTTGTGATGCCTTTTGGTTTGAAAAACGCTGGGGCAACTTATCAAAGAGCAATGAATTCTATATTTCATGACTTTATAGAAACATTCATGCAAGTGTATATAGATGACATTGTGGTAAAATCTACCTCGGGTATGAGTCATCTCGATCATCTGAGCCAATCATTCGAAAGAATGAGGAAATATGGCCTGAAGATGAACCCCCTTAAATGTGCTTTCTTTGTGCAGGCAGGTGATTTCTTAGGGTTCGTAGTCCACAAAAAAGGCATAGAAATTAACCAGAACAAGACGAAAGCCATTAGGGAAACCAAGTCCCCATCCACAAAGAAAGAACTACAATCATTATTGGGCAAAATAAACTTCTTAAGGAGATTTATCTCTAATTTGAGTGGACGCACGCAAGCTTTCTCACCTCTACTTCGGCTTAAGCAAGGAAAATTCGAATGGCGTGCTGAACATCAAGAAGCTTTCGATCAGATAAAGAAATATTTGACTTGTCCACCAATTCTGTCTCCCCCAAATGGGAAGAAGCACATGCGCCTATACATTTCAGCATCAGATAAAACAATAGGCAGCATGCTTGCCCAGGAGGATGAGAATGGCATCGAGAGAGCCATTTATTACTTAAGTAGAGTACTCAATGATGCAGAGACTAGATATACTGATATAGAAAAACTCTGCCTTTGTTTGTATTTCTCCTGTATCAAACTTAAGTATTATATAAAGCCAGTTGATGTTTACGTTTCATCTCATTGTGATGTTATTAAACATATGTTATCTAAGCCAATATTACATAGTCGAATTGGCAAATGGGCTTTAGCCCTTACTGAATATTCATTAATATTTCAGCCTCTCAAGGCAATGAAAGGTCAGATTGTGTCAGACTTCATTGTCGACCATGCGGTGGTTGAGAATCATCAGCATTATGTGGACTTAAAACCTTGGAAGTTATACTTCGATGGTTCAACGCACAGAGAGGGTACTGGGGTTGGAATATTGATAATTTCTCCTGATGGAATTCCAACAAAGCTCAAGTTTAAAATCGAAGGTCCATTATGCTCCAACAATGAAGCTGAATACGAAGCATTAATTGCTGGACTTGAGGCTTTGTTAGAATTGGGGGCAACCAGAGTCGAAATTAAAGGAGACTCCGAATTGGTCATCAAGCAATTGACAAAGGAGTACAAGTGTATCAAAGAGAATTTGATCATGTATTTTGTCATCGCAAATAGGCTACTCAAGAAATTCGAATATGTGGAATTAAAACACGTATCAAGGGTGAATAACCAGGAAGCAAACGACTTGGCACAATTAGCTTCAGGATATAAAGTATCAAAAGAAAAGTTGGAGGAATTGATTGAAGTAAAAGGAAGAGCAATGTTTACTAAACTTTTGCCAAGTGATCTAGAGAACTCACAATTGGGTTATGCCAACAAAGAACAATTCGAAGTACTAAATATAGACTCGTTGGCAGACACAGATTGGAGGAGTCCAATTATTAGCTACCTAAAAAACCCTTCGACGGATACAGACAGGAGAATCAAGTATAGAGCATTGTCATATTTTTTGATGGGAAATGAATTATTCAAGAAAACTCCTGAAGGGGTATTGTTGAAATGCTTGGGTGAAGCAGAAGCATATTTGGCTCTGTCGAACGTACATAGTGGGGCATGTGGTGCACATCAAGCAGGGCACAAAATGAAATGGCTCTTGTTTCGTTATGGGATGTATTGGCCTTCGATGTTAAAAGATTGCATAGAGTTTGCGAAAGGGTGCCAAGAGTGCCAAGAACATGCAGGTATCCAACACGCTCCAGCAAACGAATTAAGTACGATAGTAAAACCATGGCCTTTCAGGGGATGGGCATTAGATTTGATTGGAGAAATTCACCCCAAATCATCTAAAGGCCAAAGGTACATTTTGGTAGGAATAGACTATTTCACAAAATGGGTCGAAGCAATACCACTGGCAAATGTGGACCAAGAGGCTGTGATTGAGTTCATTCAGAAACACATTATATATAGGTTTGGAATCCCAGAAAGTATAACAACTGATCAGGGATCAGTCTTTACTGGACGAAAAATGCAAGATTTTGCCAGAGAAATAGGTTTCAAGTTATTTACTTCTACACCTTATTACGCCCAAGCAAATGGACAGGTCGAAGCAGCAAACAAAATAATAATTGGCCTTATTAAGAAACATGTGGGAAAGAAACCTAGGAATTGGCATAAGACTTTAGATCAAGCGCTCTGGGCTTGTCGGACATCTCCAAAAGAAGCCACAAATACAACTCCTTTCCAGTTGACGTTTGGACATGATGCAGTACTCCCAATTGAGATATGTTTGCAATCAGTAAGAATACAAAGACAAGCAGACTTTCCTCCCAACGTATACTGGGAGTTAATGATGAATGAGTTAGTAGATTTGGACGAAGACAGACTTCGAGCACTGGAAATGATAAAAAGGCAAAAGGAAAGAGTATCCAGAGCATATAATAAGAAGGTGAAAGGTAAAACTTTTGTTAATAATGACTTAGTTTGGAAAGTTATTTTACCTATAAATCGAAAGAATCAGGCACTTGGTAAATGGTCCCCATATTGGGAAGGACCCTTTCGAATCTTGAAAGTATTCTCGAACAATGCTTACGAAATTGAAGAATTAGCAGAAGATCGTAGGATCTTAAGAGTAAACGGGAAATATTTGAAGAAATATAAACCAAGTATGCACGAAGTAAGGATTGCAAAAACGTAGATACTCAGGGTACGACGAAAAGCCAAAATGGTTAGGCATATGTCAAAACATATACGCTACGTTGATCAAAATGGCTATGCGATCAGAATAAATTTTAATGGAAGGAAAAGAGTCTAAGGAGACACCAAAAGTTTTTTTTCTTCTTCATTTAAAGGCATGAAAGTACATGCATTACAAGCGATCCAAGGAACAGGATCCAAGATTACAAAAAAGAAAAAAAAGAGAAAAAGGGCATATAAATAAAGAAAAAACCCTAAAGAAAAAACTAGCTAGTTGATTCTTTGGTCCAAGCCTTCCAAGGACAGCACAGGCGAAGGTTCAACTTCGAACATATCTATGGCTCCAGAGCCACGCATCCGCCTCACTACACCTTTCTTCAAGAAAATGTAACTGAGGAGTCTCCCGTAGGGAAGACAAGTCACACTCCCTCGACGGTCAACACCGGCAGAGACAGCTTTAACAAGTCCTTTAAAGATCATTAAAGGAATGTTAATTTTCCTCCCTCGAAGACCACAGAGGATGAACTCCAAGTCTTCAACCATGATGTTGTTTTCATCGATCCGCCGAGGTTGGAAGTTCCCCACGAGCATCTGGTGCCAGATCCTGATGACTTTGGCACTAAAACGATCATTGTCCATAAGAGTTCTCAACATGAGATGAGTAGTCATGCTGAAACTGTTGTCATCAAAAGTTTCACCAGAGTTATTGCATCTTATTAGGTTGGCAATGGTGGTGGGAGTGATGCTGAGACGAGCGTGTCGAATTTCAGAATCAATGGTGGTCCTACCTTCAGGATCTATGCGTAAAGACGCATTCATCCAGAATTCTGCCACCATGTTGGGATAAATAGCACCCTCCAAGACTTCTTCAAAATAGAAGTCCAGTTCTTGGTTGACAAAGAGGGTTTCGATGTTGATGAAATGACGAACAAGTTCATCCTCAGTGAGTCTGAACTCGCCTCTGATGAGGGCTTTGATGTCGTTGAAGAAGAGAGGTTCAGCCATTGCAAGATAAGAGAGGTGTTCTGAGAAAGAAGTTGTGTGTTTTCTTTTTTCTGTGTTTGGTTTGGAGAGAAAACGCATGAATGAAGAAGTGAAGACAATATTTGACCCTTTATATAGATTGGGAATACTGAAGGGTGGTTTTTAATTGTTAATGAGTGATTGGACTGCGGTTGGTTTTCCAAAGAAAGAAGTTATGGCTTCCGCCGTTTCCCGCCCTTGGAAGTTGAAAAGTAATCATGAAACGGATGCACGCACGTCTTAAACCGACGTTTTGGAGAAAGTGACGTCACTGTTTAATAATGATTATGGCTAGAGAAGGGGAAACGTCAAGTCTAGAGGCAAGGATGCTGCGAAAGAGGTTCAGGTTCTACACGTTGCATTAAATGAAAAGCACTGTAGAGAATCTAAAGATATATTTTGGCAGAAATGTTTAGATTCGCTAAAAGTAATGCTGGCAAACATTATAGATATAAATGGGAGTCAAGCATACAAATATTATGAGTCTACAGTAGTTTCGATTACAAAATAAAGATGCAACAAGTAACAGGATTGAAAACATCTAGTTAAAATCCTCAGGGAGATCCGTTTTGATCTTCAAGTATTGAGTCTCCCACGAAGACATACGAAGCTCGATTAGTGCCCGTTGTTTCTTCAGTCCTTCGATTTTCGGCACTAATTTCTGTGCAGTCTCGAAATGTCTAATTCCCGACTGCGCCACTTCGAGCAAATCTTGTTGGTTAGATTTTTGGATGGCTGCCTGACAACGTTCAGCTTCTTTTATCTTGTCCTCGAGTGCCTTTATCTCTTGTTTCCAGGAGTTGATGTTCTTCTCATAATCATCAAAGGCCTTCTGATTTTCTGAATGTTTGAGCTTGAGGGCCTCACCTTGTTTCGTTGCGTCCACAGCAGAGTTCCATGAAGAGTCATGAGAGGCCATTGTCTCAGATAGTTCTTTTTCGACATTTTGCCTTCGAAGAATGTTGGCCTGGAGTTGCTCGAGTAGAGAGCCCAACAGAACAATTACCTCTGAAACTTCTGTGGAAACTTGAAGCAAATCTACCTTCTTTAGAAGTTGATTTAAGTTGTGACTCTTAATAGGTTCCCGGTTGAGGACGTCTACAAGATTGACCCCAAAGAATCTCTCTTTTATTTGTCGGAGGAGGCTAGGAATATCTTCTTTGTCACTAGATTCTACAGTTGCAGCTGGAGAAACATTAAGTTTCGAAGGAGAAGAAGTATTCGCATCCATGATGGCCTTTAAGAAACTAAGAGGATCAGTTTGCTTAAGTTGTTCCAGCTCCAAAGGAGTAGGCTTCACGGGGGAAAGCGTCGAAGTTGTCTCAGGAATGGTTTTCGTATCAAGAGTCGAAGTCTCTTGAGGATCTTGTTTTTCTGGTTGAGAGATTTCTTCCATAGCACCTTGCTCCGACGCAGTATCTTCACTGTCATGTGTTGGGGGGTTCACATTGTCGCTGCCTGAGAATGGGTGATCTTCTTCCAAATTCTTGTCTTGATGAGTAGGTGGGGATTCGTCAGTGGAATGACTTTCTTCGACTGGTTCATTAGGCAATATGGTAGCAATTGGCCTAACATCTTCAAAGACTGGCGAGAGAACATGGGTTTGATTTTGAGATGTACCTATGTTAAATAGAGCAAAGTTAGTTATAAAGATAAACCTTTGAGAGGTTTAGTTGACGAAAGTTAAAGTTTGACAATTACCGTAAAGTTTGTCAACATTAATGGTAAAACCATGGTCCTTGAACCTGAAGTGGCAGTGCCAGCGTCTTCCTGCAATAACAAGGTAAATGGCAGTTTAATTATTTGGTTAAGATCATAAGATAATATGTGGGGTGGAACCCAAATACCTTGGTTGGGATATTGTCTAGACTTGAATTATGACTTTCCACAACGAAAGCATTACTAGCAGTTTTCAGAGGAGACTCTTCAGAGGACGCCTTATCACCATGAGAAACAGTTTTAGAGGGGCTTGTCCTTTTCCCTTTTCTTGAAGGGGTAACAGCTTTTTGTCTCTTCTTGTGTCCTTGTCTAGTTTGGGGAGGAGATTTATCTTCGCCATCTGAAGCAGCTGTCGAGGAAGCTTTTCGCTTCGAACCTGTTGGGGGTTTCGAGCTCTGGCAAATAGACGATAAGTAAGAAGGATACTACTCACAGATTGTACAAAATCAAGAATATGAGATGAGTGAAGGATAGAAAAACACTTAGAAAGGGGGGGTTTGAATAAGTGTAGCTTTAAAAACTTGACAGATAAAAATAAATTGCACAGTTATTTTTATCCTGGTTCGTTGTTAACTAAACTACTCCAGTCCACCCCCGCAGAGATGATTTACCTCAACTGAGGATTTAATCCACTAATCGCACGGATTACAATGGTTCTCCACTTAGTCAGCAACTAAGTTTTCCAGAGTCTTCTGATCACACACTGATCACTCCAGGAACAACTGCTTAGATACCCTCTAAGACTTTTCTAGAGTATACTGATCCACACGATCACTCTAGTTACAACCTGCTTAGATAACCTCTAAGACTTCCTAGAGTATTCTGATCCACACGATCACTCTAGTTCCTTACAACTTAATGTAATCAATTCTAAGAGTATTACAAATGCTTCTTAAAAGCGATAATCACAAACTGTGATATTTCTCTTAATCGTTTAAGCTTAATCTCACTAATATATTACAAAAGCAATGTAGTGAGTTTTGATGAAGATGAAGATTCTGAGCTTTGAATTTGAACAGAGTTTCAACAAGTTAATAGGCGTTGTTTTGTTCAGGATCGTTAACCTTGCTTCTCATCAGAACTTCATATTTATAGGCGTTGGAGAAGATGACCGTTGAGTGCATTTAATGCTTTGCGTGTTCCGTACAGCATCGCATTTAATGTTATACGCTTTTGCCAACTACCTCGAGCCTTGTTCACGCTGTGTCTACTGACGTAGCCTTTAGTAGCTTTTAACGTTCCTTTTGTCAGTCAGCGTAGCTTGCCACTTGTACTTTCTTCTGATCTGATGTTTGTGAATACAACGTTTGAATATCATCAGAGTCAAACAGCTTGGTGCATAGCATCTTCTGATCTTCTGACCTTGAAGTGCTTCTGAGCGTGATACCATCAGAACTTCAGTGCTTCTGTTCTCTTGTTCTTCTGATGCTTCCATAGACCCATGTTCTGATTCTGCTTCGACCATCTTCTGATGTCTTGCCAGACCATGTTCTGATGTTGCATGCTGAACCCTTTGAGACAAAGCTTCTGAGCGTTGAATTATGCGTACTCTTTATATATTTCCTGAAAGGGAAATTGCATTGGATTAGAGTACCATATTATCTTAAGCAAAATTCATATTATTGTTATCATCAAAACTAAGATAATTGATCAGAACAAATCTTGTTCTAACAATCTCCCCCTTTTTGATGATGACAAAAACATATATAAATGATATGAATTTGCGATCAGAAAGAACAGACGGCAAAAGACAAATTACACAGCTATAGCATAAGCATATGAATATGTCTCCCCCTGAGATTAACAATCTCCCCCTGAGATAAATAATCTCCCCCTGAAATAAATACTCGAAGAACTTTAATAAAAGACTTCCCTGATTATTTCGGTAGAGACGATCATATAAGCTTCTGTCTTCAGAGAATTCCTAGCTTCTGACTTCTGCTTCCATTTGGACAGCTTCAGAACTAGAATTTCCTTAGATCCCTAGAACACTCACAGCTTCTGATTCCTGCTTCCATCTAGGACAGCTTCAGAACTTGAATTTCTTTGATCTTCTGAACATTCACAGCTTCTGACTTCTGCTTCCATCTAGGACAGCTTCAGAACTTGAATTTCTTTGATCTTCTGAACATTCACAGCTTCTGATTTCTGCTTCCATTTAGGACAGCTTCAGAACTTGAGTTTTCTGGATCTTTAGAACATTCACAGCTTCTGATTTCTGCTTCCCTCGGATAGCTTCAGAGCTTTGAATTTCTACCAACATCACTTCATGCTAGATTTGTATCAGAACATCGTTGAATGTACCAGAGCATCATCTGAGCATCTCTACATCCTGAAATGTTACAGAACAAAAACTAAACGACAAAAGTCAGCATGAACGAGTTAGAACATAAAATGTATATTCGAACACATTATATGTATCAGAGCCATATAGGCTAAAATAATGTATCAGAGCAAATAGAATTTTGTCGGAACAAATAGACCAATATGGATCAAATTCTATTATCAGTGCTTCTGATTCATTCTTCTTTCTTGCTTCTGATCTCTGAAGCTTGATAGCACTCAGCTTGCTTCAGTTTCCATGGTTTTGCTTCTTGTGTTTGCTTTGAAGATTCTCTTCACTTCTTTATACCTGCAAAACACTTAAACCATATAGAACTTGCAGTTCTTGTTAGTAAATGTGTGGGAGCTTTACCCAGCAACTGATAGATTAATCAAATCATTTATCATTTATCTTCTCCCCCTTTTTGTCATAACATCAAAAAGAATATTTCAAAAGATTTAGATGAATAAAACGACAAATAAAATTACTGGAATGTAAAATCAAAGAAACTTTTCATTGATAATCAACCGGAAGGAATACAGGAGAGAAATGCAGGAAAACAGATGCAACAAGGAAAGAAAAACTACAATGACCAAAAGGACTAAGATCCTAGCCTACGCAAAATCCGCGCCAGAACATCATGAATCCCGTCAGTGCTTGTAGCTTGCCTTGCCATGAAGGAGCGAAACTCAGCATTGGCTGCTTCTTGCGCGTCCAAACGAGAAGCCAGCATAGCTTGATTCTGATGAAGAGTTTCCAAGGTCTCCATCAGAGCTGAGGTTTCACCAGAAGAGGAGGCACCTGAATTTCTGCCAAAAGGGACATCAATCTCAGCAGGGTGATCTTCTGGGAGATCTTCAGCTTGTGCATCCTCCATTTCCTCATCTGAGTCTGACTCAGAAGTAGCCTTAGCATATTCTGGTTCAGGCAGCTCAGAAGTTCCATCTTCCAATGCTTGAAGAATAGCTGCTAGGTTTGTTGGAGGAGTAGGACCAGCAACTTCAGCAGGATAAACCACTACTGGAAAGACCATGTGAGGTTCTTTTTCAGAAGGGTTCATTCTGAACCAGTTGAACAGCCACTGAAAATCTCCAGTCAGCACAGGAAACCATGGTTTCCACACCACGATGTCTCTGCAGAGATTTTCTTCTACCAACTCATCTGCAGGTATCTTCTTCTCAAGAACACTTCTGTTCCTGATGAGATGGTGATAGCTGCTTTCACCAGCTTCCAGCCGAAGACCACGAATACCAGGAGCTTCAGACATGATCCTTCTCTGAGTGTCTGTTGCCCTATCCAGAAAATCCTGACGAAAGGTATCCCAAAGGTTGCTTGTGGCATACTCATCCAGATGGTTAAGGTGAGCAGCACCCAGAATCTCCAACCAGCCATTTACATCAGAATGTAAAAGCTCCAGATATGATTGAGTGGTAGGGGTTGGAGGGTTGACAGTGAACCTGGAGTCGGGAAGAACAACACTGTAGGGATTAGGTGTTCTGGTGGGAAAAGGGTGTGAGAGAGATGAAGATATGTCTAATGGGTGGGTTGAAGGAGAGGAGATATCAGATGGTGAAGAGAGTGGTTCCGAGAGGATGAATGAGGAGGAAGAGGTGGTGGAGGTCTTTGAGGAGGAAGTGATCCTTACTCTTTTTGGTTTGGTTTCTGATTCAGCAGTTGCCTTTCTCTTTTGTTTCCGATCATTATCTTGATTCCCAGAGCTTGACGGTGGATTCATGATGAAGTTGCAGATATTGGAAACTGCTAGGGTTTATGATATGAAAAGAGAGAGAGAGACGAAAAAGAAACTGAATGCAGAGAGAGAGAAATATGAGAGGGAAAAGAAACGTTTGAGGAATATAAAAAGAAAACTGAAAGAGAGTAAATGATGAAAAGCATTTAATGTTACGTGACATGAGGAGAGATAATAATGACAAAAGATGTGATTTGCACAGTTACCTAAGTAGACGTCCCCTCAACTGCACGCACGCTTGTCCAGGAATAGTGAACACGTGTTTACCATCTGGATAGCCAGTTACAGCTGTTTTGCTTTTAAAGAGATTCTGAATCAACTTAGACAATGAAACGTTAGTAATAACTGAATCACAATTCTAATTGATTTCAATCAGAACTTCACAAAAAAAAATGTCATTTCAGCAGATACCCATACATAAGAATTTCTCATCTTCTCATTTTTGGCTTGTTTCTGAAGACCCTTTTTTGTACCTATTATATAGAATCCATCTGGTCTAGGAACAAGATCCCAAACATCATTCCTTGTGAACTGATTCAGTTCTTTTTGCATAGCAATTATCCAGTCTGGATCTTCTAGAGCATGATCAACAGAAGTTGGCTCGATCAAAGATACAAGACCTAATTGACAATCTGCATTGTTCTTAAGGAAAGCTCTTGTTCTGATTGGATCATCCTTCTTTCCAAGAATGACATCTTCTGAGTGACCAGAATTGAGTCTGGATGATCTTCTGACAGATGGTTCTTCAGAAATGCTTAGATTCTCCAGAGGAGCTGATACTTGATCTTCAGATTCTTTGCTTCTGAGAAGCTCTGCTTCTGATGCGTTGCTTCTTGGCTCAACAACTTCTGATATATCAATATCCCAATCTGCAAAATTATCAAACTGCTTTGGTTTTTCAGAACCAAGCTTATCATCAAACCTGATATTGATTGATTCTTCTACAATCAATGTTTCAGTATTGTATACTCTGTAGCCTTTTGAGCGTTCAGAATATCCAAGAAGGAAACATTTTTGTGCTTTGGAATCAAACTTACCAAGATGATCTTTAGTGTTCAGAATAAAGCATACACATCCAAAAGGATGGAAATATGAAATGTTGGGCTTTCTATTCTTCCACAATTCATAAGGAGTCTTATTTAGAATAGGTCTGATAGAGATTCTATTCTGAATATAGCATGCAGTGTTTATTGCTTCTGCCCAGAAATGCTTAGCCATATTGGTTTCATTGATCATGGTTCTGGCCATTTCTTGCAGAGTCCTATTCTTTCGTTCTACAACTCCATTTTGCTGTGGAGTTCTAGGACAAGAGAAATCATGGGCAATACCATTTTCTTTGAAGAATTCTTCAAAGGATCTGTTCTCAAATTCACCACCATGATCACTTCTGACCTTTATGATTTTACACTCTTTTTCAGATTGAATCTGAATGCAGAAATCAAAGAACACTGAATGAGTCTCATCCTTGTGTTTCAAGAATTTTACCCATGTCCAGCGGCTATAATCATCTACGATGACTAATCCATATTTCTTCCCTCTGACAGATGCTGTTTTGACTGGGCCAAACAGATCAATGTGCAAGAGTTCTAATGGCCTTGAGGTAGAAACAACATTCTTGGACTTGAATGCAGGTTTGGAGAACTTGCCCTTCTGACATGCTTCACAAAGAGCATCTGATTTGAATTTCAGATTAGGGAGTCCTCTGACCAGATTCAGTTTGTTAATCTGAGAAATCTTTCTCAAACTAGCATGACCTAATCTTCTGTGCCAGACCCACTGCTCTTCAGAAACAGACATAAGACAAGTCACCTTCTGACTCATAAGATCTTGCAGATCTGTCTTATAAATGTTGTTCTTCCTCTTGCCTGTAAATAGGATTGAGCCATCCTTCTGATTTACAGCCTTGCAAGACTCTTGATTAAAGATTATATCATAACCATTGTCACTCAATTGACTGATAGATAAGAGGTTATGTGTTAATCCTTCTACAAGAAGTACATTAGAAATGGAAGGAGAGTTACCAGACTTTATAGTTCCAGAGCCAATTATCTTGCCCTTCTGATCTCCTCCAAACTTGACTTCTCCTCCAGACTTAAGCACCAGGTCTTGGAACATAGACCTTCTTCCTGTCATGTGTCGTGAGCATCCAGAGTCCAGGTACCATGACATGTTGTGCTTTGTCCTTTTTGCAGTCAAGGATATCTGCAATAGGAATAATCTTATCCTTAGGTACCCACATTTTCTTGGGTCCTTTCTTGTTAGATTTTCTCAAGTTCTGATTGAACTTGGGTTTAACATTGTAAGCAATAGGAGGAACAGCATGATAATTTTTAATGTGAGTTTCATGATATTTCCTAGGTTGTGTCACATGCTTTTTGGTGTGTGTTATGTGAAAACTTTGGGCATGTGAAGTGTGCCTAATATCATGGGAGTGACCATACTTGAACTGATCATACAATGGCTTGTATGTGAATTTCATTTCATCAACAGGTTCAAGTTTGTATGGGGTTTCACCCTCAAAACCAATGCCGACTCTTTTGTTTCCAGACACAGCATATATCATAGAAGCTAGCTGACTTCTGCCAATACTTCTAGATAAGAACTTCCTGAAACTTAAATCATATTCTTTCAGAATATGGTTTAGACTAGGAGTGGATTTTTCTGAATCAGAAGGAGATCCAACATTATTGGATAATTTTAAAAGTTTTTCTTTTAATTCAGAATTTTCCAACTCAAGCTTCTTTGTTTCAAATTCAAATAGCTTTTTCAGCTTTTTGTATTTGAGACTAATCTGAGACTTGAGTTCCAGAAGTTCAGTTAGACCGGAAACTAACTCATCTCTAGTAAGTTCAGAAAATACCTCTTCAGAATCTGATTCTGATGTAGATTCTGATTCGTCATCTTCTGTCGCCATCAGCGCACAGTTGGCCTGCTCATCTTCAGAGTCTGAATCATCTTCTGACTCATCCCAGGTTGCCATAAGACCTTTCTTCTTATGAAACTTCTTCTTGGGATTTTCCTTCTGAAGATTTGGACATTCATTCTTGAAGTGTCCAGGCTCATTGCATTCATAGCACAAGACCTTCTTCTTGTCAAATCTTCTGTCATCAGAAGATTCTCCACGTTCAAATTTCTTTGAACTTCTGAAGCCTCTGAACTTCCTTTGCTTGGTCTTCCAGAGTTGATTTAGCCTTCTGGAGATCAAAGACAGTTCATCTTCTTCTTCAGATTCTGATTCTTCAGGATCTTCTTCTCTAGCCTGAAAAGCGTTAGTGCATTTCTTGATATTGGATTTTAATGCAATAGACTTACCTTTCTTTTGAGGCTCATTTGCGTCCAGCTCTATTTCATGACTTCTCAAGGCACTGATAAGCTCTTCCAGAGAAACTTCATTCAGATTCTTTGCAATCTTGAATGCAGTCACCATAGGACCCCATCTTCTGGGTAAGCTTCTGATGATCTTCTTTACGTGATCAGCCTTGGTGTATCCCTTGTCAAGAACTCTCAATCCAGCAGTAAGAGTTTGAAATCTTGAAAACATCTTTTCAATGTCTTCATCATCCTCCATCTTGAAGGCTTCATACTTCTGGATTAAAGCTAGAGCTTTAGTCTCCTTGACTTGAGCATTTCCTTCATGAGTCATTTTCAAGGACTCATATATGTCATAGGCCGTTTCCCTGTTAGATATCTTCTCATACTCAGCATGAGAGATAGCATTCAGCAAAACAGTTCTGCATTTATGATGATTCCTGAAAAGCTTCTTCTGATCATCATTCATTTCTTGCCTTGTCAGCTTCACGCCTCTGGCATTTACTGGATGTTTGTAACCATCCATCAGAAGATCCCATAGCTCACCATCTAGACCAAGAAAGTAACTTTCCAGTTTATCTTTCCAGTATTCAAAGTTTTCACCATCAAATACCGGCGGTCTAGTATAACCATTGTTACCGTTGTATTGCTCAGCAGAGCCAGATGTAGATGCAGGTGTAGACTTTTCACTTTCATCAACCATCTTTTACTGAAGCGTTTTTCTCTTCCTGAATCTTTTCTAAACACGGTTAAGTGCTTGCACCTTAGAACCGGCGCTCTGATGCCAATTGAAGGATAGAAAAACACTTAGAAAGGGGGGGTTTGAATAAGTGTAGCTTTAAAAACTTGACAGATAAAAATAAATTGCACAGTTATTTTTATCCTGGTTCGTTGTTAACTAAACTACTCCAGTCCACCCCCGCAGAGATGATTTACCTCAACTGAGGATTTAATCCACTAATCGCACGGATTACAATGGTTCTCCACTTAGTCAGCAACTAAGTCTTCCAGAGTCTTCTGATCACACACTGATCACTCCAGGAACAACTGCTTAGATACCCTCTAAGACTTTTCTAGAGTATACTGATCCACACGATCACTCTAGTTACAACCTGCTTAGATAACCTCTAAGACTTCCTAGAGTATTCTGATCCACACGATCACTCTAGTTCCTTACAACTTAATGTAATCAATTCTAAGAGTATTACAAATGCTTCTTAAAAGCGATAATCACAAACTGTGATATTTCTCTTAATCGTTTAAGCTTAACCTCACTAATATATTACAAAAGCAATGTAGTGAGTTTTGATGAAGATGAAGATTCTGAGCTTTGAATTTGAACAGAGTTTCAGCAAGTTAATAGGCGTTGTTTTGTTCAGGATCGTTAACCTTGCTTCTCATCAGAACTTCATATTTATAGGCGTTGGAGAAGATGACCGTTGAGTGCATTTAATGCTTTGCGTGTTCCGTACAGCATCGCATTTAATGTTATACGCTTTTGTCAACTACCTCGAGCCTTGTTCACGCTGTGTCTACTGACGTAGCCTTTAGTAGTTTTTAACGTTCCTTTTGTCAGTCAGCGTAGCTTGCCACTTGTACTTTCTTCTGATCTGATGTTTGTGAATACAACGTTTGAATATCATCAGAGTCAAACAGCTTGGTGCATAGCATCTTCTGATCTTCTGACCTTGAAGTGCTTCTGAGCGTGATACCATCAGAACTTCAGTGCTTCTGTTCTCTTGTTCTTCTGATGCTTCCATAGACCCATGTTCTAATTCTGCTTCAACCATCTTCTGATGTCTTGCCAGACCATGTTCTGATGTTGCATGCTGAACCCTTTGAGACAAAGCTTCTGAGCGCTGAATTATGCGTACTCTTTATATATTTCCTGAAAGGGAAATTGCATTGGATTAGAGTACCATATTATCTTAAGCAAAATTCATATTATTGTTATCATCAAAACTAAGATAATTGATCAGAACAAATCTTGTTCTAACAATGAGTACGTACCATGGGCTTCTTGTCAGTAACGATGGAATCACTTTCACTTGGTTTGTTACTCTTAGATGTCCCAGAATCTTTTTGGGCAGAAGCTTCCTTGATCTTCCTCCTTCGTGCAACAGCTGTAGTTGAAACTGAAATCAGTATATCAGCAAAGAAAAGAAAAGTCAGTCGAAAAGATTGTCTTAATCCAAACCTTCAGGTATTGGGGTCAGGACACGAACATGTTTAAGATCTATATGAAGATGTCCTTTGAAAGTATCCAAGGTATGCTTAGTCGGAACCACTCGTTCAGCGCGTTTTTTGGTACTCTCTCGAAGAATTTTGAGAGCATTCCCACACACGAACCAGTCTGGGAAAGGAGGACTTAGAGCCACACCAAAATCAGCACTTGGTAGTGGAGGGAATTTTGGGGGATTAAGTTTGAAAGCCACTTCATAACGTAGTTCTGGTCGAACATACGAGGGCAACTTCAACTTATCCAGTTTGGCGGAAAACTTTTCGCGCAAAATGACTGCAGCCTCACGAACGGTCCGACTAAGATCATCAGGCCTGTAGATAGTTTCAAAGAATTTTTGAAAAGCTTGGATTTCTTTAATATCAGTTGAAGTACCTTTTTGGAAATTCTCCTGCACATCAGTAAAAGCTGCAGTTAGTTCTTGAGCAAGGCTATCAGCATCAAAGATTTGGGAGCTATAATAATCCGTCCACCATTGATGGAAGTCTGGTGTAGAATAAAAAGCAGGTTCGAAAGAGACAGGAGGAAGTTTGGTGGTGCCAACGTATTTGTTGATTTTTGTTTTACATTCTTCTTCAGTCAAGTACAAGGTATGAAAACACATATGGTTTCTTTTCTCATATAAACACTTGGGTTTTATTTGAACCAACCCAAACTGTCTCGAGACCAAATTTGGTTGGTAGCACACGAGAATACATTGACCTTTTGATGGTCGAAGGCGATGGGAAAGTAACCTTGGAGTCAGAAAGGCTTCCCAAATTTCCATAGACTCAGTTTGTTGATCCTGAGATGTTGATGGAAATTTTCGAGTAAACCATTCAGGACCTATTGTTCTGTGTACAAAGGGGGCCATAGAAGGATCGAACTGGTTACGCCGGGCAAACATCATTGAATACGCCAATAAGTGTTCACGAAGCTTTCCAATTTCTTCTTTTGGAGTTAGGTAAGCTAACCTGGTCCCTTCTATAGTTCGATTCTTGATTTTGCTGTCCTCCTCATTGAAGTTTCCTCGAAAGGGAAGATGAGTTTCGAATGTAGCATTAAGCCACAGTTGTAATAGCCAGAAAGGGCCAGCATAAAGTAAACTACCGGATTTGAAATTTTTGGTAAGGGTTGCAGCTTCGCTGAGGTTTTCATAAAGAGACCCTAAAAGCAGTTGGCTGAGGTTGAGCTTTTTTCCAGCATGCAACTGATTAGCCATGCAAAGGTATCTTTTGGCAACTTGAATAGATCTTGAGCAGAAGGCACATCGTGAAAGCCATAGCGCTAGAAAAGCAATATGTTCTTCATCGGATACTGCCGTTTCAGTGGTAATATGGTGATTCTGGATGAATGCAGTATAAGTGACTTGTGAGTCATTAAAACCAATAGTATCATCATCCATTTCATTAGGATCGAAGGTTTCGCCAGTTGGTCGAAGTCCTGTAATCGCAGCCACATCAAAAAGAGTAGGGGTAACCATTCCACAGGGGAGATGGAAAGTGTTGTGAGAAGCATCCCAAAAGTGAACTGCTGCTACTAACATGGGTTGGTTGTATTCTAAACCTGTCTTTGACAGTTGAATCAAATCGTATATTCCTAACGATTTCCAGAAGGATTCTTTTTGTTTCTCTACTTTTTCTAACCAGGCATAGTACAAATCAGGATCCTTGGCCAAAGGAATTGACCTAAACACTTTTACAGAGTTGGTCATATAGTTTACCCTAATTTTCGCTAAAGCTAAAGGAGTTTCAGTGGGAGTTTCTTCCATGTTAGCAGATTTTCCTGAGGGAGAACAGCCATCTTCATCTATCCTAATTTTGCTAACTAATGGTCTGGTCTTGTAATAAGCAGGGAAGAATTTATTCAGAGATGGGATATTTTCACCTGGTAATGGACCCATAAAAGCGAGAGATTTTCCAGAAAGTTCAAAGGGAATGATTACCTGGGAAGCGTAAATAGCGCGTATTTCTTCGGTGTTAGGGTTTTGAACGTGCTCTTGTTCCCCAGACCGTGTTGTTGATTGGAGCTTCAGAGCAGGTTGAAGAACATTTGAAGATGAAGCCATAGAGAAATTTCTGATTAAGAGAACAAGATTTTGAAGAGATTGAAGATGTTTGGATTTTTTGAAGAAGATGAGGAAATATGAATGAAAGGTTGTGTAGAAGTGCAAGACCAAGTATTTAAAGGTTTAACGGAAACCTTTTTTAAATCTTTTGGGTAAAATCCAAAGAACACGTGGCGGTTGGTGATTTAATCCAACGGCGGTCGAATAAAGTTAGCTTCACTCCTAGTATGTAGGAGTAATGATCAAGAAGTAAGGTTAAAACGTGGGAATGTAAGTTATGAGAAGACATCTTTGAAAATGACAAGACGTTTCGGAAACAGGGTCATCAATGATCATGACGTTAGTCAGCAGTCTTGGAACTCTCAAAGATCAATAAAGAACGAAATCTTATAATGACAAGAAACGCCTATTTCTGTTGACTCTCGAAACAGGCATTTATTGGGGGCAATTTGTTAGCTGAAGATTTCGTTTTGTAGTATTTATCCTTCGAAGAAGTAGAAAATCGAAGGAAAGATGGTTACTGATGGCCATCCTTTAAAAATAAAAGAATGACTACTGATGGTCATGCTTCGAGAGTAAAGATTTCTAAGTTCGCTATGAAGATAATGAATACTGAAAGCTAGTGAAAAGTATGTGTCTTCGGGGACTTAGACAAATTTGTAAATATATTCAAGTATTACTACTTAGCGTGTTTTTTCGTAGTGTTTGTTTAGTACACTGCCACGCGTCGAAGACAGACTCAGGCGGGAAGATTTGAAATTCGAAGACGGTTTCGTAACTGTCCAAGTAACAGATGGCATCGCTAGAAGTCCTTATGAGAAACGTGGCAGCAGATTAGTATAGGACCGTTAAGGTCGAAACTAGTATAAATAGGAGTCTTAATGTTAGGATTCTGTGTGTTCATTTTGTACAAATCACTCACATATTTACTCAAGTATCAAGCGTTAAGAGAAAGAGTTCGCTGAGAAAATGTACGTATGACACCACCATTTTAATACATGTGTATTATCTTTTGTTTTTATCTTCCAGAATTACTGCATTTCGTTTACTTCTTGCCATTTACATTTCTGTATCTTTACTTTAATGTCATTTACTTTCGAATTACTTTCATGCTATTTACTTTCAAAGTCTTTTACATTTCTGCAGTTTAAGATTCTTTACGTTTCAATAGTCCTTTAATTTTCTATGTTATGTTACTTATCTTTTCATTGAAGTCACATTTATATATAAAAAAGTGATTGTCAAGACTATTTGTTCTTTAATCGAACAACGCTTATTGAAGAAGACAAATAATGAATATGGTCCGAATGAACGTTGATGACAATCTTCTTGACTATGTGTCTTAGGATCAATCTAGTCGATCCTGCAAGTAACCAAATCATATTTATTATAGTTTGGAAGACTAGCGGTTGTTTACCGGAAATCACCGTAAACATGATGTTTATTTGTTGTCAATTGAAGAGTTACAAAGTTCTTTGTTGGTTCACGACCCAAAAATTAATTAGCAGGAAAAAGAAGAACAAGCGCTAAAGACCTTATCAGAAAATCACTTCATACCGAGTAAAGCTGATAGAGGACGAGGAAGAGGCAAAGTTCAATATAGAGGAGTTAGAAACAACAATGACTGTGGGAACCAACAGCAAAATCATCATCAAGAGAGTCAATTTCAAGAGGCGGAGGACGTGGGGGCTACCACTCAACAACTTATAGATCAAAGTCAGCTGACAAGTCTAATGTTGAATGATTTAGATGTCATAGGTAGGGCCATTATAAATTAGAATGTCAAACTGGTTTGAATAAACATGGTGGAAATCAAAATAACTTCGCATAAAAGGAAGAAGAGGTGTCTCTTTTGATGGTGTGTCACATGAAAGAAGAAACTCAACAAAACATGTGGTACTTAGACATTGGCTGCAGCAGTCACATGTGCGGAGAGAATGGTGTATTTTCTAACTTGGATGAATCCTTTCGCAGCTCTGTTAAGTTTGGTGACAACTCTTAAATTTCTGTTATGGGAAAAATAAAGCTAACAATCCTAACCAAAGGAAATTCCACCCACATTATCGCTAATGTTCTTTTTGTGCCTGATTTAAAAACCAACTTGCTTAGTGTGGGTCAGTTTCAAGAAAAAGGATACAAGATTTTTATAAAAGATGGAGTATGTCAGATTTAAGACGCTAAATTGGGCTTAGTTGCTCAAGTAAACATGACGGCGAATCGTATGTTCCCACTTTATCTCCACAACACGACTCATTCGTGTTTCTCGGCAAAATTAGAAGATGAGGCATGGATATGACACTTTCGTTACGGCCATCTAAATTTTAGCGGATTGAAAACACTACAACACAAAGGCATGGTGACAGGGATTCCTCAAATTACAGCTTCTTCTCAATTTTGTGAAGAATGTATTGTTCGCAAACAACATCGCAATCAATTCCCGCAAGGAAAATCCTGGAGAGTGGAGAAAGCATTGGAGCTTGTTCATTCTGACATTTGTGGGCCAATAACACCACATTCTAATGGAGGTAAAAGATATGTAATTACATTCATTGATGATTATAGTCGTAACATTTGGGTTTATTTTTTGCAAGAAAAATTCGAAGCCTTTGTAGCCATTAAAAGCTATAAAACGCTTGTTGAGAAAGAAGTTGGCAACCTAATAAAAGTTATTCGCACATATCGTGGTGGAGAATATAACTCACATGAATTTTCAAATTTTTGTGAGAACCATGGAATCAAGAGACAACTTACAGCAGCCTATACACCCCAACAAAATGGTGTATGCGAGAGGAAGAACCACACTATTATGAATATGATGCGAAACCTTTTGACAACAAGTGGCATTCCAAAAAGTTGCTGGCCTGAAGCAGTTAATTGGAGCACTCATATATTGAACTAAAGTCATACACTTGCTGTTCAAAATATGACACCAAAGGAAGCGTGGAGCGGAAGGAAACCTGATGTAAATTACTTTTGGATCTTTAGGTGTGTTGTCTATGCCCATATTCCAGATGAGAAGATGAGGAAGCTATAAAACAAGGGAGAAAATGTATTTTTCTTGGTGTTAATGATAAGTCAAAAGCTTATAAACTATACAATCCTAGCACTATGAAAATTGTCATCAACCGTGATGTGGTTTTTGATGAAAAAGGCACCTAGTCATGGAATAAAAATGGTGTTAAAGAAAGTATTCCAGTAGACTTAGATGATGAGGAGAAAGGGCATCAGCCTATGGAAAATGAGCAAGAAGATGAAGTCTCTCAAAATGTTCCAATTAATCAAATCCCACTCACAGTTGAATCACAAAGGTCTCAACGTGTTCGAAGAAGACCAACATGGATGATTGATTATAAAGTAAGTGGAGTTGACCAAGGTGATGATCCACTTACGCATTTGTTCTATTTTCATATTGTGATCCTACCATCTTTGAAGTGGCTGTCAAAGAACCAAAATGGAGAAAGGCTATGGGTGCTAAAATTACAGCCATTGAAAGAAATGATACATGGGAGCTATGTGATCTTCCAAAAGGGCAGAAAATAATTGGTGTAAAGTGGTTTTATAAGACAAAGCTAAAGGAGAATGGCAAGGTTGACAAATACCAGGCACAATTGGTAGTTAAGGGCTACAAGCAGGATTGTTATACCCCAAAATTTGCCCTCCTATTTTTGAGATCAAGATACATCTCCATACTCAAGAATTTCTCAAAGGGTTGGCCAGACAAACCCTCTCCTAAGCAATCAACCCACAACTAGGGTTTTTCTTTCCTCAAAGCAAAATCAGATTCTAATGCCTCGAGTTGTTTTCATACTTCCTCGTATGTATCAAAGTGTCACCATGTCAAGTTTCAAGCCTTAGGGCCCAAGTTACTCAGTCAATTGCTCAGATGTTTGAAAATCAGTTGTTTCGGATTAATGGTCAACTATGGTCAACATAGAGTCCAAATTCAAAATTTTTGGTCAACATCAAGAATATGAGGTTACATTCATCATTTGATTAAGGTTTGATCATGATTCATCAAGAAAAGCTCAAAAATCATCAAAACTCAAAGTTTTCAAATTAGGGTTTTTTGGCTAAAAGTCAACTGAACTTTTACCAGCCATAACTTTCACATACTTTACCAGAAATTTCCCAACCAAAGCTCATTCTCAAGGAAATTCAATTCTCTACAACTTTGATGTTGTGCCCAAGCCTAAGAAATGCCTCATTTGATCGATATGGATCAAGACATTACAGGTCCTTCTAAAGGTCGACAAAAAGCTATCTTTTGTCAAAGCCAATATCTTCAAAATAAATTCTTCAAATGCAAAAATGTTCTAAAGGGGATTGTAGAGGGCATCTTGGGCTTTCCAAAAAGTACAAGGTCATTTCCATACGATGAAAATTGAGAGAGTTATGATTTTTAGAAGTTGGCTAAAATTTGGAAAAAATGCATGAAGCCACAATTGAGAAGCTTTGAACTTTTTGAGTAATGAGCCCATATTCTTATGTTGTCCACGAATTTTCAAGCTTATTATGGGCCCATAAACCTATTAATATTTATTTATTGATTTTATGTCATTTTTATTTTGATTTATTCATTTAAATTCAACATAAATTGAAAAAATCAAAATAAATGTTAAAGAGGGGAATGTGGCGCCTATTTTTAGGGAGGTTCTAGAAACCAAATCAAATTATTCAAAGGTTTAAACATCCATCAAAGGCACCATCTTTTCGTTTTGGAAATTTTTCAAAATTTCAAGGAAAGAATCCTTGAAATTCATGGCCATCAAAGGCATGCTTCTTGCCATATTTTTTTCACTCACTCATTCTATAAGTTACCAACACCTCTTCAACAAAAGGATCAAGAAAAAACACTTCTCCATAACCGTATCTCAAACTTTCAAAAAATCAAGAAAGTAGGGCACACGAGTTTTTTGAACACAGCCACTCTCAAGCCAAAATAATCATTCTAATCTCCACCTAAGGCAATACAGGGTAAGCATGGACCATTAAATAAGGCCCATAACATCCAAAATATGGATATCTTATTCTCCATTTTCATGCATAATTTGATGTTTCATATCTTGCATTTTAATTTGTTTTAATGAAAACTAACTGTATGTATGAGTTTCTGATATATAATAGAGGAGGTTTGGATCATAAGTTCGAGTTTTTGATGCCTAAATCGTAACACACCATGGTTAGGGTTTCAACGTGTGGAACCTTCGAACCCATAGATTAAGCGCTCAAATGATTAAAATAACCCCATATTTGAACTCAGGGAACGGTTTTATGTGGATCTGGGTTGCTTCAATGTTGTTTAACATTTTTTTTGCGGGTTTGGAATTTCCAGAATTTGCTACAAAAATACCGTAGCAAAATGGTAGTTAAATCCTGGGAAATTCGTAGCAAATTCTGGTTTGAAAAATGAAAGAGACAATGAATAGTACTTTGACTGCATGTGTGGCAGTCCCTTGTGTTTTGATTCGCCTGTCAGCGCGCGTGGGGCTTATTTGACTTTTTACTTTTGACTTTTTCCTATCATGCCATTATTTTATATTTATTAATACAGGTTGATACTAATGACAACAAAAGCGTGTAGATCAGTTGACTTTTTCCCAGCCACTACAATTACAGTTTTGGTCCTCCTATTTTGGCCAATTCACGAAATCAATCCCCCTATTTATTTTTTTAACGGTTTTGGTCCCCCATATCCATTTTTCGTCCAAGAAATGCTGATTTTTCAGTTTTATGTATTCGTGGCATACTTTTTGAACGAGAGAGAACATAGAGAGTGTTTTTTGGAGAATGAAATAGATGAACGAACAAGCTAAGAGAAAAAGAAGACGTTCAGAGAAGATAATTAAAGGAAGAACATGTCGTCAATAATTATTATTTCTCATTCCAAGTCAATAAAAGTATGCTACGTATCTAAAAAATAGTACACAACACCGTTTTTTGAATGAAAAATGGACATGAGGGACCAAAACTATTTAAAAAATAAATAGGGGAACTAATTTTGTAAATTGGCCAAAATAAGGGGACCAAAACTGTAATTTAGTCTTTTTTTTTACCTTTTTTTCTTTTGATTGTTTCTAACCCTTTTCTTCTTTTCTTTTATTTATTTATTTGTTTCATAGTTTGCATTTTTTTTTAAAGAAAAAAATCAACACAAATTAATAAAATCAATTAGGCATAAAAAAAATAACATAGTGATAACATTAGATTTAGGTTTTTAATTATTTAATTTGATCTTATTTTAAATGTGTAAATAACCTTTGTCTATTTAAACAAAAAATCTCACAAAAATTTTAAACAAAATCTCATAAAATTAAATTGTGTTTAAAGTTAATTTGACTTTTATTTTGTACATAACTAGGATTAAATTTTTAAATATTCTTGTATTTAATTTCTTTAATTTTTATTTAATTAAAATAATAACTCATAAAAAATAATTTTAGCTTATTTATTTTAAATCTAATTTCCTTTAGTAATTTGTTAATAACTAAATTAATTTTGTAAATATGAATTTGCTTAATTAGAATTTTAAATTAAAAGTATATAATCATTAGCTTTTTTAGGGTTTTATTTGTTTTAATATTGGGGTTAATTTATTTCTTTTAAATAATATAGGATATAATTAGTTTAATTACTATTAATTCTAAAACACCTTCTAAAAATATACAAACATCAAAACTTTTTTTTCTTCTAAATGTTATTTTTTATTGGTTATTTAATTTTCCTAGAACAATTGTTTAGGCGCCCATATTTTGTAATAGCTTTAATTAGGTTTTTATTTTTATTTTTTTCGCACTCCCCGATTTTTATTGTAATTCCCCCACCCCGAAGCCTTGTAATAGTTATGATTTATTTTTCTGCTCTTACTTTCTGTATATTATAAATTGTGTTAGATGTATGTTTAATTAGAGTGTGTTGAAGGATAGGAAAACACTTAGAAAGGGGGAGTTTGAATAAGTGTGACTTTAAAAACTCTTAAGATAAAAACAATTGCACAATGATTTTTATCCTGGTTCGTTGTTAACGAAACTACTCCAGTCCACCCCGTTAGAGTGATTTACCTCACCCGAGGATTTAATCCACTAATCAACCTTGATTACAATAGTTTTCCACTTAGATACCCTCTAAGTCTTCTAGAGTATTCTGATCACAACTTGATCACTATAGGAAATACACCACTTAGAAACTTCTAAGTCTTCTAGAGTCTACTGATCACAACTTGATCACTCTAGGAACCTTTTACAAATCAATGTAAAATAAATGTTTACAAGAGTATACAAATGCTTCTTAAAAAGCTATAATCACAACTGTGATATTTCTCTTAAGTTCTAAGCTTAAATCTCACTAAGATATTACAAATGTAGTGAGGTTGAAGATGAAGTTTGAGAGCTTTTGAATTTGACAGCGTTTCTGTATTTTGCGCAAGAGTTGTGTATTCAGCTTCTCATCAGAACTTCTATTTATAGGCGTTATGAGAAGATGACCGGTGGGAGCATTTAATGCGTTGCTTGATCCGTAAAGCTTTGCATTTAATGTTTCACTCTTGTGTCAACTATCTCGAGCCTTGCTTTTCCTAATTTGACTGACTTTGCCTTTAATAGCTTCTAACGTTCCTTTTGTAAGTCAGCGTAGCCTGTCATCTTGTACTTGCTTCTGATCTGATCTTTGTAGATACAACGTTTGAATATCAGAGTCATTCAGCTTGGTGCAGAGCATCTTCTTGTCTTCTAACTTTGAAGTGCTTCTAGCGTGATACCATAAAAACTTCAGTGCTTCTGCTTCTGAACTCAAGTTCTTATGATGCTTCATAGACCATGTTCTGATTCTGCTTGACCATCTTCTGATGTCTTGCGAGAGCATGTTCTGATGTTGCATACTTGAACCTTCTGAGTCAGTGCTTCTTGCGCTGAATTGTGCATACTCTTTATATATTTCCTGAAATGGAAAATGCATAGGATTAGAGTACCACATTGTCTTATACAAAATTCATATATAATGTTATCATCAAAACTAAGAATATTGATCAGAACAATTTTGTTCTAACATGTGTATGGCAAGATAACAAAATCAAACGATAGCTAACCTAATACAAGATTAAATACTCGAAATTTAACCCACTCGCACACACTCATCTCTAGGGTTTCCCCTCTTTGGTTGCCTTTTGAAAATAATGGTCAAGTACCACGAACGTAGAGGTACTTTAGAAAAATGAATACCCTCGAATTTATCGTCATAAAAAAGATCATAGTCCCTCGATGTCCCTCGGAGTTGCCTACAGTAAATGATCTCGTCCCTCAGAAAAAATGATGATAGTCCCGCTATCTCGCTAAAGTATCTCTACTTGTTGTCTACTTTGACTATAGATGACCCTTAGATGACCCGTACATCCAATAAAAGGAACTACCTATCCACAAATGGTATGGTTAGTCCTAAGGAAGGTAAAAAGGATAGAAAGACCAAATTCAGGGTAAGTTGCTTTTAATTTGCTTGCTCAATCAAAAACAAACAAAAAAGCTTTTTCACACCACTCTTTCAAAAACAAAGGCTACACTTTCATTACAAGTTAAAGTCCTTTTTCAAACCTTTTATTAAATGCACCTTACACTTTTAAAACTTCTTTTTTTAAGCAAACAAATAAAAATGAACTAAGCAAATTAAGAGCCCGTAGATGACTACAGATGAAAAGGTGCTAACACCTTCCTTTTTCATAACTTACCCTCTAAACCCATGTTTTCTTAAAAGGTATAAGTAAATTGTATAAAATAAAATTCGGTGGCGACTCTTTCTTACCGCGACATAGTTTTGTGGAATATCAAAACGCCAAGTCAGTTCTCCCACCGAGTTACAAGGAGTTTGGTGTTAATTATAAAGAAGTCTTTGCTACGGTTGCAAGGCATGATACAATCAGATCGGTGATTGCTATGGTAGCTCAAAACTCATGGCTTATCTTTCACTTGGACGTGAAATCAACATTCCTTCATGGTGATTTACCAGAAGAGGTATTTATCGATTAACCTCCTAGTTATGTAAAGCTTGGCAATGAGCACAAAGTGTATAAGTTAAGGAAAGCTCTATATGGATTAAAACAAGCTCCACATGCTTGCTATAATCGTATAGAATCTTATTTCTTAAAGGAAGGATTTCAAAATGTCCTTATGAACATACACTTTTTACTAAGATTTAAGATGGAGGAGAAATGCTCATTGTTTTCTTATATGTAGATGATTTAATCTACACTAGAAATAATTTAGCAGTGTTTAGAAGTTTTAAGAAATCCATGATGGCTGAATTTGAGATGTTTGATCTAGGCACGATGCATTACTTTCTTGGCATTGAAATGGTGCAATCTTCTACTGGAATTTTTATTTCTCAATAGAAGTATGTGCGAGAAATCTTAGACAGAATTCAAATGAAGGATTGTAATATTGTAAACACTCTATCTGAGTTTGGTATGAAGCTAAACAAAGATGATGGAGTAAAAAAGGTTGACGACACTCTTTATAAACAACTAGTGGGGAGTTTAATGTATTTGACAGCAATAAGACCCGATATAATGCATGATGTAAGTGTGATTAGCAGGTACATGGAATGTCCTGCAGAGATTCATCTCTTGGCTGCAAAAAGAATTTTCCGTTACTTGCAAGGTACTAATGATAATGGGTTGTTCCAAAAGAATGGAGAAAAGTCATATCTGTTTGGGTTTACAGATAGTGATTATGTAGGAGATTTAGATGATCGGAAAAGCACATCTGTGTATACTTTCACGATGGGGATAAGAGTTGTTTTCATGGCTATCAAAGAAGAAACCTATTGTCACATTATCATCCACTGAAGCTGAATTTGTTGTTGCAACAACTTGTTCTTGTCAAGCTATCTGGCTAAAAAAAATCCTTAAAGACCTGCATTTTAAGGCGAGTGGACCTACTCAGATTTATTTTGACAATATTTCAGTAACAAAGCTTTCAAAAAAATCAAGTTTTACATGGTCGAAGCAAACACATAGACGTGAGTATCATTTCTTAAGGGATATCACTAATGACAGAGTCATTAATATTACTTACTGCAGAAGTGAAGACCATATTGTTGATATTCTCACCAAGCCTCTCAAGCTTCCTGCATTTCAGAAGCTCATGATGCTACTTGGTGTTTGTACTTCAAAGTTTTACTCTTATTAAACTGAATGTGTGTCTGGAACATCAGTATAAGGGAGGGATTGTCGAGGAAATTTAGGAAATTTCATAATCTACACGTTTTTGGTTTATCCTAGTTTTTAGTAGGTTCAGTAAGTTTGTTTCAGTTTACCTAGTTAATAAGAGTTTATTTTGAACGTGGAATAATGCCTATTTTCATGTTGCTTTCACTTATGTATTAATCTATTTATATGGTGTTAGTTTATCAATAAAAGACATCCCTCTGCTTCCTACTACTGTCATCGAAGATGGGTAACCAATTTACTTCAATTTAAGATGGGAAATATCAATGTTAAGAAGCTGTTGAGGAGGTATTGGTTATAGAGTTGTTAAGAAAAATCATGATGTATCTCTTGAATTTTCCAATTGTTGTGCTATTATGTTTCCTTCAATTTTCCCCACAACTGTAAGTTAAATATTACAAATAGAATTAGAAACTTTCATATCAGTATTATTCATTAATTTTCCTATGAACGCATTAAAGCTCAGATATAAAACAATCCACGAGCCTTTACCTATATTGTATTGCCATTAAAAAGTTTCTTAGAAGTGATAGGCTAATTACTATTTATCTAAAATGACTTGTTTAGAAATTTGAGGTGTGTGTACTTTATATCTAAACATGTTGGAAGTTTCTTGGTAAAAAATTTTAATTTTATCTTTGTAAAGTACAATGGTTCACATGTAAGTATTAATTAAAATTTAGTTATACTAGGGAATATAATACAAATCATTTCACAAATTATATATCAAGATGAATCAAGTACTTCCCTTTCACTGTTTTGGATAATGTTGAAGCTAAGATTATTATTTTGGATAATGTGATCATCTACATGAAAGGAATGAAGATAAAAGTGTCTTGACTTAGATAGTGTTGGAAAGCTAGTTAATGATGTTACAGGTGTGCTGCATGTGGAAACTCCAAATATCTAAATAAACACATCGCATGTAGTTACTTGTAATTCCAATATTCTAAGTTTGGATACATAAAATTTATTCCAAATGAAACGTTAATATATAGTAAAGGCTTAAAAGTACACCAACTTAACATTTTGTTAATGGTCAAAATATAAAACAGCTTAAGAGAACATTCAACATAGACAAACCAGATTAGAAAATAAGGGACATTTAGATCAGAACCCTTTTTTTTCATGGTCATCTTGTCCACCTCTGAAAGGAACCAGACCAAAATTTCTTCATGATGCATTAGTATAATAGTACCTCTTATTCTATTAAACGCTTATTCTCTGTCTCGAAATGCTTAACAACTCTCTCAAGCTCATTAGTATAAGCCCGTAACACCACCCCACATATTGATATTCATGTTTATATGATGAATATTGATACTGATCATGATGATAAGGGATATTGATATGGATATAGATATTGATATTGTTTGGCTTCAACATGAAAGAATGCAGTGTGATATTCATGTTGATATGGATATTGATATTACTGATGATAAGGGATATTGATATGGATATAGATATTGACATTGTTTGGCTTCAACACGAAATAATGGAGTATGTAAATTTTAGAAAGTTATTAAGATGGTTATGCTCCTTTTGTTTTTGATTTGTTGATTGAAGCGTATCAAGGTAATTTACCAAACAGTAGGTGGGCAAAAGCTTAGGAACAAACAAAAAACCTTGCAGAGATTTTTTAGGTAGTTTGTTTCTCTTGTTTATTATATGTTATCAAATCCTTGTAGCCTTGTTAATGACTCCGTTTTTTCACGATTAAAGTTCATAAAATGGTGAGGTAGTTTAGAACTTTACGCACGGTTCAAAATCATGCTTTGTGGAGCTATCAGCATGTCTTAGGAACCTTTGTCCTTTTACCAACAACATAAATGTTTTAAAATTAATTTTAGTTTTGGGAGTTTTGAAACTCCCGCAATCTAACACTTTTTTTTTTGCAGTTTAACTTTAAATGACGTAGTGTGCCACGTCAGCTTTAGTTAGATCAAATAGACAGCAGAGACTAAGATTATGGACGGAAAATTTTAAAAGGACCATTCTTTGAAGGAAAATTTTGGAGAGACTAAAATTAAATGTTGGGATATTTAAGAGGACCCTGGACATGTTTAACCCTTAAATCAATTAATTAAGCTAATAAAAATTAATTAGCAAAACTAATCAATTTTAATTTACAAAATCAACTAATTAAAAAATAATATTTAATTAATTGATTAAAGCTTATTGTAAGAAGACCCAAGAGAGAGTCGAGGGACCAGAAATAAACCGACATCGAGAGTAATGAATTTTGCTCTAAGTTAAGCTAACTTAAGGTGGATTCATATAGAAATCACTTTATAAGAAGTCAAGCAAAATATATGTTTCCATACGCATTTGAAAGCGAAACAAAGTTGGATTCATATAGAAATCACTTTATAAGAAGTCAAGCAAAATATATGTTTCCATACGCATTTGAAAGCGAAACAAAGTTCATGCAACGAATTTCTAACGCAATAAAATGTACATCAACACACTATGCATACATATATACAATTAATCGATACCTAAAGTACTGAATTTAGATATGTGTTAAGCTAACTTAGAGTGGATTCATATAGAAATCATTCTATAAAAATTCGGGCAAAAATATTTGCGTCCACATGCGTTTGAAAGTTAAATCACATTTAAATTCCGAAATCGCAACACAATAAAACAACACCTTTTTATGAATATGTACATATATTATTTACATTCTTTCAACTAAAATCAAACGTCAAATAAATGAAAATAAAATAAAAGCAACGTATGTACAATATATTCATAAGAACTAATAAAAAAGATTTAAATTAATCATCAAATTTATTAATGTTCAGTGGATGTCCGGTTTTATAAGGATATGCATATCCGCATACAATTTCTCTTTCACCTTTTCAAGGATAGTAGATTCTACGTATTTAATAAAATTGGGATATCAGACACACAATGTCTGGAATTGTACCACATTCTCTGTATACAACTCTTCGGTACATAAACTTAAAATAACCGTCCATGCACCCATTATCTTCTCGACCACAACACTGGGTTTGATGATGTTTCAGTTGTCATCATTTTTTACTTTCGTGCCAACCGCGAGTTAGAGCTTAGATCTCACATTTTTTGTTATACGATACCTACAAAGTAATATGGTTGATGTCAGAATGACGGTACCAACTGCATGCATAAGAGCATTATCTCGGTCGATAACGATAACACCAGGCATTTTGTTTGGATCAACCAACAAAGTCTTGCATATTCTCAATGCCCATATAACGTTATCTTCTTTCTCATATTCCAAAAAAACGAATCCAACCAAAAATGTCTTGTCCGTAGAGGTTACACCAACAATATCTAGAAGCGGAAGCCTATACTTGTTGGTCTTGTACGTTGAATCAATTATAAGGACGATTGGAAATGCGTTGAACAAGTTGATACTTTCGGGATAAGTCCAAAATTTGTCATGAACGGTAACATTGTCCTCACAAGCTCTATACCTTAAAACATATTGGTTATAACCGAAAAGTTTCTAAGATTGTTGCATTTCCGACCTCTGACCTATTTTCGCAATGTTCAATCTGTAACGTTCATTGTATACCTGTTTGATATTTGAAACACTTTCTGGTCTTTTTCGCTTTAAATCAGCAAGTATGTTTCTCCGCGCAACTTTGATTATTGATAATTCTGAAATAGAATCTTTCTCTTCGCTATTTAGCCGACACACAATTGGATGCTTGTGTAGCTTGGTTTCCAATGCATGATAATAAAGTGCGCAAACGATGCTAAAACGCGACAAACCATCAACCCTACAAGATACGCGCAACTTAAACGGACACACACATTTTCTTAATCTTGTGTCATCATGTTTTACCTTCCCATTTGTTGGAACATATTTCCCACTCCTCTCGTATTTCATCACAACACATGTTTGCCTTCTACTAGTGCCATTATCGAACCTTGCTATCACAATGCCAAATCCAAGTTTACTAGCTTCAATTCAGATCCACTCAAGAAAATGTTGACGAGAAGTGAAAGTCATTTCATTTGTAAATTATGGTCAAACATCTACCGCAACAACAAGTGTTTTAACATCGTCATTCACCTCTTTTGGCTTAGCATCTTCGTTGACCTCCTTCAGAACTTGTACCTCATCTCTGGCAATGTTGTCGGGATGCACCATACCTAACATGATACATTCTGTCAAAACTGTTTTTTTAATTCTGTAATAGAGCTTATTTCGAAATGCACATCCGAAATAAGTTTGGTGGATTTCAGAGGTGCATATCCAATGTGACGCAGTTTCTTCTTCCACAAATCAGCACCAATGCAATAAAATGAGAGATGGAATGAGGAAACTTTACCATAAATTGTAGCTTTCTATGCCCTTTTTGCTATGATGAACCACTTGAAACTTGGTTTGGAGACGAAAAACTGATTGAACATGAAGGTGGGTTTGGAGAGGGGTTTATGTTGTGTGGAAGAAAATGAATGAAATAGTAAAGGTGGGAAAAATGTATACGAAATGTTTTTTCGGATATGCATATCCGAAAAAAACACCTGACATTTTAAATCCAACGTTTAAATAAAAAAACGTTCAAAGAAGGGTGAGTTCGGATATGCATATCCGAAACGTCTTAAAACGTGAAAATGGTGTCTTTGGATATGCATATCTGAAAGGTATTTTAGGGTTTTTAAGGGTGTTGTTTTACTTTATATGGGTGCAATGAGAAATTCTCTTTTTTTACTGTCCATGTTCACTTTTCACCCTTAAATATATACTAGTTTATTCTAGTTTTTTAATAAAATTAAAATAGCCAAAATGCCCCTTATTGATTTATTTGATTAAAATAGTAAAGTAAAAATAAATCATAGCTAAAATATATTTTTGTTTTAATTTTTTCTGACTAAAAAAAGAGGCCGAAATGAACTGAAAATAAATAGAATCAGACATGTGTTAAATCGAAAAAAAATAAAATGAACATATTAAAATGATCTATACGCCACAAATTCAGTAAAACAAATTGAAAATGATCAAAACCGCAAGTAAAAACACTCGGTTAAACAAACTCTGACTGTACAAGAAGCAACTGCAAACGGAGTAAAAAATTTATATGAGCATACCGAAATAACCTACGCACAGCGTAGTTTCATAAAGCATACTAGTACAGGTCAAAAATCAAAATATTTCGCCCGTTAATTTTACCCGCACAGTCAAATTGCTTTTATAGGTCTGTTTGTAGAATCGAAATTTTAATCTGATTGAATTTTGATCAATTTCACACAATGTGTGAGGCGACGTAAGTAAATAAAAATGCATGAAGTACAATTTCAGGTATCTTGGCATTAAAATGATGCAAATGTTGACCCATGGTTGACTTTTTGATCAACCTAATGCAAGAATGACCGACTAATGGTACATATGTGATGAATGAAAGGCCCTGGGGCCAAATTAGGGTATGAGAGAATCATCTTCTCCTATTGCTTCAACATTCTGGCCAACTCTTCTGGGAGTTTGTAGTCTTCCTCACCATCCTTTTTGGCTAAGTTAACGAGGGAATCAAAGTCATAGAGAATTATAGCATTGCCATGTTCAATGGGTTAAATTATAAATGATCCGCATGAAGATGATTTTTCTTTTTATATGAATTTAAAACTGGAAAAATAAAACTGTATAAAATGAAAATTACCATTTTTATTATTTGCAAAAATTGAAAGAAGAAAAAAATGACAAACATCTCAATTGAATACAAAATGCACTTTTATTGATGATAAAAGTTATTTATTAAAACAAAGTGGGTCCTACAAAGTTGTCCCTATGCCTTGGGCAAATCAAAGGACTTTTTTTTGAAAAAATAATAAATTACTTTGAAAATGAAATGATCTCAGGAATCTCTGTAGCCTTCCAGTTGGTAAGAGCGGCACCTAGAGGACCATGAGACACCAACTTAGGCATCTCTTCATCTCAGTCGATAATCATGATAACATGTTCATAATCTCTAAGTCCAGCACTAGAGAAGACTTCTTGAATAGTAGAAACCCGCTCCATATTGGCCTTTTGCTCTATAGCACATTCAAAAGATGGTTATTACCCCAGTCCAAACCGATCTTTATTCTTGAACACTTCAAGCACCTTGCTTCAGCCTTCAGGATGTATAGCCTATATTGTTGCTTTTACGTTCTTCAGGAAGACATGGTCACTTTTAGTTTTTCAGCAGGCTTTTGCTTGATCTACACCATGTTCACCACTTCCAGAGCTTGGAAAGGGGTCTCCATGACTTCTTCACCTACTTCAATATATCTGAACAAAGACATGTGGTTAACAATTATATCCTCCTCACTAGAGATAGAGACTAGATTACCACAAGTGACAAACTTCTGCTTTTGGTGAAGTGTCAACTGTCAAGGTGACAGCTCCAGCAGAATAGATCCATGGTTTACTTAAGAGGCAATTGTAGGCAGGTGTGATGTCCATAACCTAAAAGGTAATCTGTAAAATTTATGGACTAATTAGGATAGAAAGATCAATCTCACAAATAATTGTTTGCTTGGAACCATCAAAATCTTTCAAAATAAGATAATTAGGACTCATTTGCACTCCTTAAACACTCAGCTGGGTCAAGGTAGTCTTTGGAAGCACGTTCATGATATGAGTAATAGGATAATTAGCACCTTCCTTGAGTTTTAACCACCACTTGGTCAACCTTAGGTTGAGTTGTACCTTTGGGATAGCCATACAACTTGAAATAAAGTGGCCTGATATGACCAACTTTTACCACATAAGTGACATTTCCAATGCAAGCACTTGCCATTAGCTTGAGAATTCTGACGTATGGCACAATGTTTAGACATTTTAATTGACATCATTGACTCAACTTTGCCTTTTGGAGCAAACAATTTTATGTCACTTAAGATTTTCTTTGCTTGTTAAAGTCTTGAAAATCAAACATCCCTTTTAGGTTTCCAGTCATCTTCCAGTCTTGAAGAAATTCCTCCAGCATATATGAACTATCGTTCCACATCCTAACAATGCAAGTTATAGATGGTAGACAAACATCTTTCCTTTTCATCCTATTGTTGAGAAATAGTTATCTTCTATTTTTCTCCTTGTTGACAAACTTTTTCACTTTTGATGCACAAATCTTTGTAAGAAGCAGCTAGCTCATCAAGAGTTATTTCTTCATTACAGGAGTCTACATTAGAAGATCACCTTCTTGTCTTGACAAGTTCAACATTAGGATCACTTCCTTGATTAGACCAAGAAATGGAAAGCCCATTCAGTTGTTTCTTGAAGTAGATATGGAATTCTTCTCTAAAAAGTCCAAAGCCTTCACATTCATTACGCTTAATGCTTTTACTTTAGATCGAGATTTTCTTTGATCATCATAGATCTTGCTGATGTCATGATTGATGTTCTTGACATTTCACCTTGACCTTCTATCCGCTTTCCCCAGAATCTCACAAAATCAAATCAAATATGTCAAGAATAAAACAACGTGTACTAATGTTCTGGTACAACACGTCACAACATCTGTCAAAACAGTTGTCATCAATGAACATGACCAACATGTTAGGACATCTTCAATAACATCTTTACTGTGAATCATGTTTTAGCAAAATTGATGTCAATCATAAAATCATGGTACTAGCAAACATGACATCCAAGAATGGCATTGCATGCAAATAGAAACATGATATCTAGAAATAACATTGGATGAACGTGAGAAATACTCTAGAAAGAATATCAGAGACATCCAAGAATGACATTGGATGGCAAGGATAAACATCAGAGACATCCAAGAATGACATTGAATGACAATGAAAAACCCAATATGAAAAGATATAAAAAACATTCAATAATAGCATTGAATGGAAGTAAAACCAACTTAAGCAAATATGTCAGAAGCATCAAGTACATCCAAGAATGACATTGGATGGCAACGAGAAACATTCTAGAAAATACCTCAGAAATATCCAAGAATATAATTGGATCAGGAATGAGACCAAATTTGAAGATAAATCCAAGACATCCAAGAATGGCATTAGATGCAAGAGAGAAATAGATAAGGATATCCAGGAATGACACTGGATGAAAAGAATAACCAGGACATCCAAGAATGACATTGGATGAAAAGGGAAATTACAACATTCAAGTATGACATTGGATGGAAAGGGAAATCACAAAATGGAATTGGATGGAAAGAGAAATCACGACATCTAAGAATGACATTGTGTAGCGGGGAAAATCTGATATCGAAGCCATGGGATTGACTCGAATCAATATTTCGTTTGAAATCGCCACCGCGCTTTATTTTTTCAAAGGAAAAGGGAAAAGAACGTAAAACCCAAAGTTTTGTTTTTAAAACAAGAAAGAGATCTCAGGTACGGGTGTTGATTATATGAGGGGAAGGTTTAAAGCACCCCTCATATCCGTGGTACTCCACAGGAACCTTTTTGAAAATCTGTGTGTGTGTGCTTGTCGCACGCTCGCGAAAAATGAACAGAGTCGCCACCAATATATTTATCCCATAAGGGAAAGGAATATCAGAAAACCTAACAAAGGAAGGAACAGGGTCTTGCGACCAGAGAATCAAGGTACGGGAGTCGGTTACGCAAGGGGAAGGTATTAGCACCCCTCGCGCCCATCGTACTCGATGGTATCCACCTATGTTTGTTTCTATCTAAAGGGTGTATAACTATGTCTATGTCTACATGCGAAATGAATGCAAAATGTAGGGAAAAGAAAGAATTGTACTCGCACGGGCCCTACCCCGCTGCCTACGTATCCTTTTCAGGAATCAGAGTTACCGTAGCTCGGCTAAAGATTTTCTGTTTGTTTTTGTGTTTTTTAATTGGGCGGAGTCAACGTTCACGTTCTTGCATAAGGGAAGACCTACGATGCGTACGAACGGAAATGACATTGCCCTTAGGTGCCAACGAGGCAAAAGAAAAAGAAATGATTGGTTTGTGTCTTTTAGGGTAGATGGGTGGTGAACAGTTCCCAATACCGGGCCACTCACCACTTTCTCTACTTTGCTTTAGTCTGAACCATTGTTAGGTGTTTTAAAGTGTTTTTGGTTGTGTATTTTTTAAGGGGAATTTACTTCACGATTCGAATCACATAAAATGTATAATGATCGAGAAGCAGATTAGGGAATGAATCCCACTCGCTTCCATCCCATTATGTAATGTTTGAGAAACAGATTAGAGAATGAATCTCACTCATTTCTCTCCCATTAATTAATGTTTGAGAAACATATTAGGGAATGAATCCCACTCGTTCCTCTCCCATTAAGTAGTGACCGAGAAACAGATTAGGGAATGAATCCCACTCGTTTCTATGCCACTAAGTGATTGAGAAATAGATTAGGGAATGAATCCCACTCATTTCTCTATCACTTGCTTAATGTGATTCGCATGTTCCTTTTATTAATGTTTTAAAGAGTTGAAAAAGAAAAAGAATGCAATAGGGAACTAATCCTACATTCTAATCTATGTTATTCATACAAGTCTAAATCCTAATGTTAACATGGTGACTAAATTCCAAAAGAAGCATACAAGTGGTATTAACAACATAGGCCTAAAATAAGGCAAAAAACTAAGCAACAAAGTCGCACAACAATTATACAAAACGAACATGGAAATAGTACAAAAACGATTCAAGCATTAGTATGAAAATGAAACTAAAAAATACTACTATTTTTATATGGCATTTTTATGAAAGAGAAATGAACTCTAAATCAAGCAAAAAAGAGACTAAAACAATAAGCCTAAAACTAATATTTTATGAACATTTCTATGCCAATTATCACCTAAAAATCTAACAAAATGTTAAAGGTTTTATCATGTTTTTATCAACTAAAAGTAATAGGAAAAAAAACTATGTGAAGAAAACTAAGATCTAACATTTTTATGCACTTTTTATTATGTCAAAATTTGTATTAAAGTCTAAAAAAAATAGCATCTTATCACCTAAAAGAAAATAGGAAAAATCTAACTAAACCTAAAATTCTAGTGATTAAAAAATAGAAACAGGGGATGCAAACTGAAGTTACTGGTGCATATAGCAGCATGGGCGTAAGGCCCAATCAGAGTTGGCCCAAGGAGGTTTTTGTTTGTTCAGCCAGCCAAAGAAAAAACGTGGTGTGATAGGCCTAGTGAGGGTGCGATCCTGAAATTCTTGGGAGAAGGCCCGCTGAGAATTATCTTGATCCAAATGTATTATTCAGATTTTATCCCCATTAATCCAATTGAAACCTTACACTAAATCCATTTTATGAAATCAGATTATCCAGACTTTATGTTAAATTAATTCTAATAACCTCAATTAACGCAATTAATGATAATTAGAAAAAAGTTTTGATTAATTTAAAAACGTTAATTGAAATCAAAAGGGGAAATAGGGTTTAGAAAGTTGTGACCTCTGAGCTTCTCTCAACTCGTCTTCCTCTCTCCCACGAACTCAGCAGCGGCGGTGGCTCTTTCTCTCCGATCAAATCACCGGCCATCGTGGATCAAGAACACGAAACCGTCATCGTCATCTCGTCTCTCTACCTCACCGCTCTCGCATATCTCTGATTCAACCTCCGACTTCGATCCAAGCAACATGATAGAAACAAAACGATGATGGATGCTGCGTGATTACTTGCTTCAACCTTTTCGCTATGACTTTTTCTTCTGTTACCCGAATTCTTCTCCTCTCCTCTCTGGTTCTCTGTTTTGTTGATGATTGAATTGGAAGCGATGATTTGCGAATTGAGGCTGAGGCAGTGGTGGATTGAAGAATGGAGATGAAGATTAAGAAGTTTTAGAGAGAATTCAGATGATGAAGGTGATGATGAAGATGTTGCGTGAATGATCGCAGATGAAGATGATGAAGTCTTCGGTGAGTTCTTGAGGTTGAGATAGAATTGAAGACCCGCTCAAGCTTTCTGTTACAGGTTTTTTCCTCTTTTCTGTTATCGACTCTCTCTCTCTCTCTCTCTCTCTCTCGTTTCCGTTGGCTTTTGTTCTGATAATTTTCTGTTGGCCTTGAATCTGTTTCTTCTGTCCTTTCTGTGGATTTTGCGTGAGGAGGAAGGTTGGTTGAAGATGACTAGTGGAAGGCTGAAGATGAAGGTTCGATTGAAGAAGATGAATGAAGGTGGGAACTCTGTGAAGACTGAATCGAGAGAGAGAAGAAGAAGGGTGGAGATGAGGTGTGATCAATGGTGAACGTGAAGAATTGAATTGTGGAGGGAAGAGGAGTATATAAGGGTTAGTCTCGGGTGATTGTGAGGTTTGGAGGTAGTTACAGGGGAGTGATTCTGAGCCCTTGGATTATGGAATTCGGTTATGAGATGGAGAGTGAGGATGGAACGGCTTTGGTGGTTATTTTGAACTGTGGAATTCTGTTACAGTTAGTTAAAAGTTGGTTAGAGTTTGGGAGAAAGTTAGTTACTTGTAGGTTTGAAAGTCAGTTAGGTGGTTATAATTAGTTACTAGGTTAGTTATTTTAGTTCGGATTTCTGTTATGAAGCTGAGTTAATGTGAACTGTTAGTTTGTTAAATTTTTGTATGGTTTTGAATATTACGGTAGAGAATGGTATGTACGGTATTGTTGAGACAGTTTATAGCTTGTATATGGTAAGGTTATTTTGCTTTGCAGAGTTGTGTATGTGCAGCATTGGTGTCACTCAGAAAATTCTGAACTGAGATACTCTCTCTTTTTTGCAGGGCAGATGGTTAAAAGCTCGCTTGATTGTCGAGTGGACTTTTGGACGATGAAGCTTTTATGTTTGTTATTTGTTGTGGCAGGTGTGGTGCTGTTTGGATATATTGGTGAGGAATTTTGGACTGAACTGGTTTTTGTGTGTATGCTACAGGGACCGGTTTTGATGTGTCATGTTGATTTTGTTCGGCTGCGTAGGCTCGGCGGAGGTTAAGACATGGGGCTGACTGGTATAAGTTGCAGCAGGCATTTTCTTTCTGAAATGAATGGTTAGTGAAATTCCATTGATATGATTTTGCTTGTATGTGATTTATGTGGATGGATGAAATTTTGTTAGAAGTTTTTTATGGTTTGAATGTTTGATGTACCACCTTGAAATTCCCTTCCTGGCTTCTAATTAGAGTTTATGCAGATCAGAGTTCTTGCGGGCGTTGAGCAACTGTTGCGATGAATCAATGTCTACCACCTGCGAAATTTTCACGACAGCATATACGGTCAGTGCTGGGAGCACAAAGAACTTGCTTACGCGTGCCCGACACTGAGAGTTACGTGGCGGAGAATAAAAGCGCTAATCAAGACTTGCCCCATGGACCACTCAGATTGGTAGTGACAAAGAACATACTCATGGTCTTTAAGAAAAAGCTGGTACAGTATGATGCTCAACAAGTTGAATTTGAAGATTTGAGTAAAGAATAGGCTTTAAGATTGTTTGTTATTTGTAAACCTCTGTTAGGTTTGGTTGAAAGCTGGAAGTTAATTAGAAATGTTAGAACTTGGTGGTCGGCTTGATGTATATGGTTGGATAGGTGTGACATGGTTGTTCTTTGTTTTTGATATCTCAAAAATCTGTTAAGAGACTTGAGACAGTTTAGCTGCGTTTTTTTTTGTGTGTGCAGTCCTTATGTACTTTGAACATGTAATGATAAATGTAAGCTGATTTAAAAACGGGTAGTGACCTTAACCATGTTGTGAAATGTTCCCTTTTGAATGAGATTAAAAATGAGTTGATGTGGTGTGGTAATCTCTTAGAATGAAATCTCTCAAATCTCTTTTGAATTTCCTCTTTCCTCCACTTGTTTTTTTTTCTCCCGTGTGTGCTTTTGAATGAGCCATGATGTGAAGCCCAAGAAGGTTTAAGAAAAACCTTGGCCCAAAAATCAACCTTCCAAGTTTCACCTTGCACATAATCCAAAGTGAATGTCTTGCAACACAAGTAACAACATGAACCAATCCTTGTACGACGACTATGCCCGGTCATTGAGAAAAAGCACATGATGATTGTAGGACCAAACTCCAGCTGATCTTTCTAACTCAATTATTGGGAAATAAACCCTAATCCAGTTAATATATTCATGCCATCTTCTTCTAATTTAATGAACCAAGATTATTCTTAATGAATGAATGCATTATGTGTTAGATTCCCTAAGTGGAGGTATGCAGATGACATGAGAATTATAAGCCAATTAGAAGTTAAGGGTAGGACAAATTTGGGGTATGACAGCTGCCCCTATTTAATCGTCTTAAACCTGAAGGTGAGATTTGTGCTAGCCTTTCGAACATTCGAGGTTTAAGAAGATTAAATATCCAAGTACCAGAAATTTGTCCTAGAGAAAAGATGGTGTAAGTGTTTTCCTTATTTTTTCATTTTTGTGTCTGCTGGGGAAAGAGAATTTTTTTTGGTTTTTCTGGTGGAGAAATATACAGTGAATAATTGGATTTGAATGGTGATAACTTGTAACGTAGCCAAAGTACCAATACAAGGTTTTCAATGGAAATGATTGTTGTATGAGACTGTGATTGGAAAGCACGGGTTCGATGGAAGGATATGATTTACTGACCCAAAAAAGAAAACAAGGATAAATGACTCGAAATCGGGGTGAGATCAACAAATCCACGACTCAAAGAATTGGAAAAGACGAGGATAAGGTCGTCAGACCTACGATCCATGACTCAAAACTAGGGTAAGATCACCGGACCTACGACCCACAAGAATTGAAAAAGATGAGGATAAGGTCAACAGACCTACGATCCATGACTCGAAACTAGGGTAAGATCACCGGACCTACGACCCACAAGAATTGAAAGAGATGGGGATAAGGTCAACGGACCTACGATCCACAAGAAATGAAAAAGACGAAGATAAGGTCAACGGACCTACGATCCACAAGAAATGAAAAAGATGAGGATAAGGTCAACGGACCTACGATCCACAAGAATTGAAAAGGATGAGGATAAGGTCAACGGACCTACGATCCACAAGAATTGAAAAGGATGAGGATAAGGTCAACGGACCTACGATCCACAAGAAATGAAAAAGATGGGGATAAGGTCAACGGACCTACGATCCACAAGAAATGAAAAAGACGAGGATAAGGTCAACGGACCTACGATCCACAAGAATTGAAAAAGGATGAGGATAAGGTCAACGGACCTACGATCCACAAGAAATGAAAAAGGATGAGGATAAGGTCAACGGACCTACGATCCACAAGAAATGTAAAAGATGAGGATAAGGTCTACGGACCTACGATCCACAGGAAATGAAAGAGATGAGGATAAGGTCAACGGACCTACGATCCACAAGAATTGGAAAAGATGAGGATAAGGTCAACGGACCTACGATCCACAGGAATTGAAAAAGATGAGGATAAGGTCAACGGACCTACGATCCACAGGAAATGAAAAAGATGAGGATAAGGTCAACGGACCTACGATCCACAAGAAATGAAAAAGGATGAGGATAAGGTCAACGGACCTACGATCCACAAGAAATGAAAAAGGATGAGGATAAGGTCAACGGACCTACGATCCACAAGAAATGAAAAAGGATGAGGATAAGGTCAACGGACCTACGATCCACAAGAAATATAAAAGATGAGGATAAGGTCAACGGACCTACGATCCACAGGAAATGAAAGAGATGAGGATAAGGTCAACGGACCTACGATCCACAAGAATTGGAAAAGATGAGGATAAGGTCAACGGACCTACGATCCACAAGAATTGGAAGAGATGAGGATAAGGTCAACGGACCTACGATCCACAAGAATAAGATGAGGACCAACAATGAGGCCGGAGCAAGAGAAGATTATTAACAACACTGAGGCTAGGGATTGGGAATTGGTTTCGAAATGGTTTGCCAGGACGGAAGGCAAAGGATACACAGCACGGGGGTTGGATCTAAAAGTTTTCCCGTACGAGGGGAAGGGACCACGGAGACTAGTGACGACTAGACACGACCCAAAAGAGATAATCACGAAGATGTTGATGCTTGCGAAGCATAAGAATTACATTAATCCCTCAGGCCAAAGGCGGGGTGTAGCTCTTCAAGAGTGGCAATCGTTCGAATTGCCACACACCAAGTATGGTTTATTCAAACGATTGAAAAATGAGATGGGTTGAATGCCCACCCTCATTCACGCTCTAATCTGCACGCAGCATACGGGAAATAACCTCGGAGACAACGATTCTGACGAAGAAAGACATTGTATCCGATCCATGTTGGGGAGAGAACATGAGACTTCTTTTGGGGATTAAGGATACCAGGTATTGGCACCATGGTTTGAGGAGATTTGTGATGTAGTAGCATATATCAATCGGAATTTGTAAGGATAACATTTTATGTGGGGAAGTATCGTCGGCTTGATTGAATGTTGATTTGTATTATCTGGCTTATGCTTTGTATGCATGTTTGAATTTTTCTATGGCGTAATGATCCGCTTTGACGGATATGCTACGCTTTTGAGGATGCAATGCTATATGCAATGGAAACTATATGCAGAGTGCCAAATAAAGGCATCGGTGTGATAGAGAAGCATGATCATTGGAGTCCATTGCTTTTTGTCTTGAGCTTTCAGTAGGAATCAATGTTGGAAACCCTACAGTACCAAAGATTCTTGGCAACTGTGCTGAGGGTTGAAGTGTAGCTTTGTTGGGGAGGAAGTGACTTCGTTTGACTTTCCCTACATCTTGAATTGCTTGGGGATGGCGAGTTTGAGGAGATTCCCTCGATTCACCATGTTGAGGATGAGAAATTCAGATAAGGAGCCCAGGTTGGGGAAGCGGAACAACCCCCCCATGAGAAATAAACTCATGTGTTTGAGGAGAGACCAAAGTTCCAGGAGAAATAAACTCCTATGATTGGGGAGAGACAGTACGACTCAGAAGATTGTGCCCCAAGCTTCATGAACTACGAGGGAATTTGCCCCAAAGGGTCCTTGGAGAGATTTGTTGAATCTCGACGTAACTGCTCCAGATTAGTTGAACTTGAGAGATATTCCTTGACATGATTGCCCTAGATTGATCAAAGCTTGAAGAGATTTATTGACATGATTGCCCCAAATATGCTGAATTTGAGAGGTCAAACCTCGACTTAATTGCCCCTGATTAGGTACATCTGTCTAGAATCCCCAAGCTTTCTTTGTTTTGAAGTCAAACAAACATGGAAACAACTTTACCACGCTCGAAGGAGTCTTCAAACTCTTCCCCTCAAGGTAATCAAGGAAAGCATTAATTGTTCATGCCCAACGGAGTTCTTTGAATAACTTGCCCCTTGATGGTCAACATTTGAGATGATTAGCTTTTACTCCTTGGAGTTCTCAAGTCTCCGGTGCTTTGACATGATCAAGTTGCTCACTGATTCTCATCCTGAAATTTCTTTGATGTTTAAGCAGATGTTTGTATGCAAAAGAATGTTAATTCTAGGAATGATAATTCTAATGCAAAGTGTACGTTAGTCTTGAAGTTTAAAGAAACTTTTTATTGAAATGAGGTTGCGACCTCTTGTGAATGGATCACTAGTTGACACAACCTCGATTTTTGCATGTGGAAGATAAAGCAAACATACGATACCAACATGGATATGAGTCTCGCTTCATTGAGAGTCAGTTAAACGCTATCTCTTGGGAGTGTGCTTTCAAAATAACCCTACTTCAATTAGGACTTTTGAGGGTTGTAACTTGGCCAGGTTCACGGTTTTAAAAAAAACAAAGGATTTTTAGGCTCAAAATTATTTGGTACCCACCCCCTTCGTGATGTTCTCCATTCCTAGGTTCCATTAACTCGACATGAGTGTTCATTCCTCACAAGGAATTTGGGATGGTTGAGGAATCAATGAGGTTTTTCGGACATGGCAGTCACTCACTTTCCTATTCTTCTGATTGATCATCACACGACTTTGTTCCTTTGATGAGGATTTTTATTTTGTAATTCTTGTTTTTCGCTTCTGCTCTCCCAAACTTTTGCCAGGACAAATTCTCTTGAATTTTATTTTGGAGTCCAGCGGGATGCCCTAACTTTTGCCTAAGTCACTTATTTCAAGTTTTTGACTTAGCGGGATTTCTTTTTTTTATTCACTTTTTGAACAAGTCGTGTGATCTTGCGTTGCTCTCAATTTGTTTGAAATATTGTGACTGCCTCATTCTCTGATTGATGAGGGATAACCATTGTGGCATCGTCCTCTTTTAACCTCTTGATGGAATAAGGATAATCATTGCGGTTTTGATATTCCTCAGCCCTTTGAAGGATAACCCTTGTTGTATCCTTAGATTCATACCCTTTTGGTGAGTTCTGAACACTCGATCAAGTTAAATGAACACTACCCTGCCCCAAGGTTAAAATAAGGGTTCTTGTGATTAGAAAAGAAACTCCTACTTCGAGGCTCAAAGGGGTTGACGAGGGTCTATCTCCCTTATATCTCCGGTGTTTGGGGATTTGAAACAATGCCTGTACATCCTCAGTAGGGTTTTATTCAAAAGCATACAATTGGAGATTTTGCATTTTTATTTTTCATCATTCTCCCTCCGCTTTTTGCCTAAGCAAGCAATTAGTAAAGTTGGTATCGTAATGCCAAAAACATTTTATGAGTGAAAACGAATGGATTTCTTCAAGACAAACATAAACAATGTATTATGATTTTCATTCAGAAATTAACAAATTTTTACATGCTAGCAATGCTTAAACAAACAAGGAAATGTTAAAAATGAGAATGCAATAAAGAACTAGATGGTTTCCATTGTTGAGGAGACTTGACTCCGTCTGGACTGGTTGATCTCGAATACTTTTTGCAGTTCCTTCCAAAAACTTTAGATTACTTCAAAAGAAAATTCGACAAAGTCACCCAAGAGTTGTAAACTTTTGCCTTACTTTAGGGATTCGAGCAATGCGAGTGATGCAATGCTCAAGATCAGAGTATGTCTTGCTTATCCCTCGTGCGGGAGCCCCAAGCATAGTTGCTAGAGTAGTAATCGCCATCATAAATGGGAAGAATCTTGTATGATCATCAACTCAAGAGAGCCACTTGTGGTGAAGAAGACCCAATACTAGAATCTTAACCAATTGTGATTCCAACAAACAAGGAAACGAATGAGCACAAGGCAATCACATCAATTTGTTTCGCATATTCTTCTTGTCTCTGTTAACTAGCAAGGCCACTGAGAAGGAGATCCTGAGAAAAGGCAACTGATATATGAAGTAGAACCTTGAGAATGAGAAGCATTGTGAAGAACACTCTTGATTATCACACGGAAGAAGATTCTGACGAAGTCACCCAAGAATTTGTAATGCTTTAAGGGATTCGAGCAATGCGAATGATGCAATGCTCAAGATAAGAGTACGTCTTGCTTATCCCTCATGCGGGAGCCCCAAGCAACTTCCACACATGTAAAAGAGATGATTACCAATTTAAGCTTCGACATTCAAACCATTCGGAGTGAGAGTAAATGACCCTTGCATTTTTTGTTTACACCAGGCACAAACCAATAGTATCTAAATCAGCGGAGTCACGACTTTTCAAGGCTTCCAAACTTCTCTCAAAGAGGTGGAACCTTTTGTCAACTTCAATAATCGGAAACTTGAAGACTTCAATGATACGAATGCTCCTTACCAAGAATAGGAATCTCAATATTATTTCAGACATTCTGATTCATAGGACCTTCTTTTGAGGTGAGATTAACATTGCCTTTGGCCTTTGAAGAACTTGTCTCAACTCTTCTTGTCAGAGAGAAAAGGCTTGAATAACCTCCACACACTAATTCATGTTAGCTCCCATTTTTGTTCTTATCTCAGTAAAAAGCCCACAGAGTTGTTCCAATGTCAACATTTGAGCACGTAGCGGTGAGAAGTCAATTGTATTGTTGATGTCAAAGTCTGAGTAGAAAAGGCCCCCACAAGCTTCTGATAGAACCATGAAATGCATGATAGTATGAATGCATGTTTCATTTATGGGAGATCCTAAAGTCTTTTCACACACTTTCATTCTTCCTTTTTTGGAATTAAAGCTTCCTTTTTTTTGTATAGAATATCTTTTCTTTCTTTTTTTGCTTTTCTATTTCCTTTTCTTTTACATATCTTTTCTTTTCTTTTCTTTTCTCTTTTTTTTGGAAATAGACTTTAGGATCTTTCATAAATGGAGTGGATAAAGCAATGATGTTATGCAATGCAAAAGCATGGGATCCACGGTCCATATAATCTTAGTAACCGCTGTACAATCCTCTGAATAACTGATACAGGTCAAATGTCACAGGATCAAAGGTCCGACACCTTTTTGAATACCAGGAAAACCGATAGTCACCAACAGAACAGAATAGTCACTAACGGTACCTGTCATGTATATCCCACCCCACTCACAGGTGAATCTAGGTCAAGGTAGGTCAATGGCTTCCAGCGTTATCAGTTCTCCTGAAACACCATCATTGTCGCAAATACATGCCAACAATGGTATCTCATTTGAACCTCGACTGGTCGTGGGTCTCATGATCGCAATCAACAGAACCTGACATTCTGTTGGCGTCATGACTATCCACTCTGTCCTAGGTATCCTATGTGTCACTCTGGCCTGGGTATTGGGCCTTTTACCTCATAGAACATCCCACCCAACCTGCAAAACAGAACAGAAGACCCCAAGGAACACAAAATATAATCCATATGCATGATGTGCAAGCAGAAATAAACATGATATGCAAGCAGAAAATAAACAGGACATGCGAAACATAAAATAAATACATAAAATAAATAAAGGCACGTATAGACAAAACATAGCACACCCAGTAAATAAACAAACAAACGGATAGGCTAGGATCGACTCACTAAGGATGGACCAGCAACAGGTCTAGCAACATCCCCAGCAGAGTCGCCAGCTGTCGCACGCTCGCGAAAAATGAACAGAGTCGCCACCAATATATTTATCCCATAAGGGAAAGGAATATCAGAAAACCTAACAAAGGAAGGAACAGGGTCTTGCGACCAGAGAATCAAGGTACGGGAGTCGGTTACGCAAGGGGAAGGTATTAGCACCCCTCGCGCCCATCGTACTCGATGGTATCCACCTATGTTTGTTTCTATCTAAAGGGTGTATAACTATGTCTATGTCTACATGCGAAATGAATGCAAAATGTAGGGAAAAGAAAGAATTGTACTCGCACGGGCCCTACCCCGCTGCCTACGTATCCTTTTCAGGAATCAGAGTTACCGTAGCTCGGCTAAAGATTTTCTGTTTGTTTTTGTGTTTTTTAATTGGGCGGAGTCAACGTTCACGTTCTTGCATAAGGGAAGACCTACGATGCGTACGAACGGAAATGACATTGCCCTTAGGTGCCAACGAGGCAAAAGAAAAAGAAATGATTGGTTTGTGTCTTTTAGGGTAGATGGGTGGTGAACAGTTCCCAATACCGGGCCACTCACCACTTTCTCTACTTTGCTTTAGTCTGAACCATTGTTAGGTGTTTTAAAGTGTTTTTGGTTGTGTATTTTTTAAGGGGAATTTACTTCACGATTCGAATCACATAAAATGTATAATGATCGAGAAGCAGATTAGGGAATGAATCCCACTCGCTTCCATCCCATTATGTAATGTTTGAGAAACAGATTAGAGAATGAATCTCACTCATTTCTCTCCCATTAATTAATGTTTGAGAAACATATTAGGGAATGAATCCCACTCGTTCCTCTCCCATTAAGTAGTGACCGAGAAACAGATTAGGGAATGAATCCCACTCGTTTCTATGCCACTAAGTGATTGAGAAATAGATTAGGGAATGAATCCCACTCATTTCTCTATCACTTGCTTAATGTGATTCGCATCTTCCTTTTATTAATGTTTTAAAGAGTTGAAAAAGAAAAAGAATGCAATAGGGAACTAATCCTACATTCTAATATATGTTATTCATACAAGTCTAAATCCTAATGTTAACATGGTGACTAAATTCCAAAAGAAGCATACAAGTGGTATTAACAACATAGGCCTAAAATAAGGCAAAAAACTAAGCAACAAAGTCGCACAACAATTATACAAAACGAACATGGAAATAGTACAAAAACGATTCAAGCATTAGTATGAAAATGAAACTAAAAAATACTACTATTTTTATATGGCATTTTTATGAAAGAGAAATGAACTCTAAATCAAGCAAAAAAGAGACTAAAACAATAAGCCTAAAACTAATATTTTATGAACATTTCTATGCCAATTATCACCTAAAAATCTAACAAAATGTTAAAGGTTTTATCATGTTTTTATCAACTAAAAGTAATAGGAAAAAAAACTATGTGAAGAAAACTAAGATCTAACATTTTTATGCACTTTTTATTATGTCAAAATTTGTATTAAAGTCTAAAAAAAATAGCATCTTATCACCTAAAAGAAAATAGGAAAAATCTAACTAAACCTAAAATTCTAGTGATTAAAAAATAGAAACAGGGGATGCAAACTGAAGTTACTGGTGCATATAGCAGCATGGGCGTAAGGCCCAATCAGAGTTGGCCCAAGGAGGTTTTTGTTTGTTCAGCCAGCCAAAGAAAAAACGTGGTGTGATAGGCCTAGTGAGGGTGCGATCCTGAAATTCTTGGGAGAAGGCCCGCTGAGAATTATCTTGATCCAAATGTATTATTCAGATTTTATCCCCATTAATCCAATTGAAACCTTACACTAAATCCATTTTATGAAATCAGATTATCCAGACTTTATGTTAAATTAATTCTAATAACCTCAATTAACGCAATTAATGATAATTAGAAAAAAGTTTTGATTAATTTAAAAACGTTAATTGAAATCAAAAGGGGAAATAGGGTTTAGAAAGTTGTGACCTCTGAGCTTCTCTCAACTCGTCTTCCTCTCTCCCACGAACTCAGCAGCGGCGGTGGCTCTTTCTCTCCGATCAAATCACCGGCCATCGTGGATCAAGAACACGAAACCGTCATCGTCATCTCGTCTCTCTACCTCACCGCTCTCGCATATCTCTGATTCAACCTCCGACTTCGATCCAAGCAACATGATAGAAACAAAACGATGATGGATGCTGCGTGATTACTTGCTTCAACCTTTTCGCTATGACTTTTTCTTCTGTTACCCGAATTCTTCTCCTCTCCTCTCTGGTTCTCTGTTTTGTTGATGATTGAATTGGAAGCGATGATTTGCGAATTGAGGCTGAGGCAGTGGTGGATTGAAGAATGGAGATGAAGATTAAGAAGTTTTAGAGAGAATTCAGATGATGAAGGTGATGATGAAGATGTTGCGTGAATGATCGCAGATGAAGATGATGAAGTCTTCGGTGAGTTCTTGAGGTTGAGATAGAATTGAAGACCCGCTCAAGCTTTCTGTTACAGGTTTTTTCCTCTTTTCTGTTATCGACTCTCTCTCTCTCTCTCTCTCTCTCTCGTTTCCGTTGGCTTTTGTTCTGATAATTTTCTGTTGGCCTTGAATCTGTTTCTTCTGTCCTTTCTGTGGATTTTGCGTGAGGAGGAAGGTTGGTTGAAGATGACTAGTGGAAGGCTGAAGATGAAGGTTCGATTGAAGAAGATGAATGAAGGTGGGAACTCTGTGAAGACTGAATCGAGAGAGAGAAGAAGAAGGGTGGAGATGAGGTGTGATCAATGTTGAACGTGAAGAATTGAATTGTGGAGGGAAGAGGAGTATATAAGGGTTAGTCTCGGGTGATTGTGAGGTTTGGAGGTAGTTACAGGGGAGTGATTCTGAGCCCTTGGATTATGGAATTCGGTTATGAGATGGAGAGTGAGGATGGAACGGCTTTGGTGGTTATTTTGAACTGTGGAATTCTGTTACAGTTAGTTAAAAGTTGGTTAGAGTTTGGGAGAAAGTTAGTTACTTGTAGGTTTGAAAGTCAGTTAGGTGGTTATAATTAGTTACTAGGTTAGTTATTTTAGTTCGGATTTCTGTTATGAAGCTGAGTTAATGTGAACTGTTAGTTTGTTAAATTTTTGTATGGTTTTGAATATTACGGTAGAGAATGGTATGTACGGTATTGTTGAGACAGTTTATAGCTTGTATATGGTAAGGTTATTTTGCTTTGCAGAGTTGTGTATGTGCAGCATTGGTGTCACTTAGAAAATTCTGAACTGAGATACTCTCTCTTTTTTGCAGGGCAGATGGTTAAAAGCTCGCTTGATTGTCGAGTGGACTTTTGGACGATGAAGCTTTTATGTTTGTTATTTGTTGTGGCAGGTGTGGTGCTGTTTGGATATATTGGTGAGGAATTTTGGACTGAACTGGTTTTTGTGTGTATGCTACAGGGACCGGTTTTGATGTGTCATGTTGATTTTGTTCGGCTGCGTAGGCTCGGCGGAGGTTAAGACATGGGGCTGACTGGTATAAGTTGCAGCAGGCATTTTCTTTCTGAAATGAATGGTTAGTGAAATTCCATTGATATGATTTTGCTTGTATGTGATTTATGTGGATGGATGAAATTTTGTTAGAAGTTTTTTATGGTTTGAATGTTTGATGTACCACCTTGAAATTCCCTTCCTGGCTTCTAATTAGAGTTTATGCAGATCAGAGTTCTTGCGGGCGTTGAGCAACTGTTGCGATGAATCAATGTCTACCACCTGCGAAATTTTCACGACAGCATATACGGTCAGTGCTGGGAGCACAAAGAACTTGCTTACGCGTGCCCGACACTGAGAGTTACGTGGCGGAGAATAAAAGCGCTAATCAAGACTTGCCCCATGGACCACTCAGATTGGTAGTGACAAAGAACATACTCATGGTCTTTAAGAAAAAGCTGGTACAGTATGATGCTCAACAAGTTGAATTTGAAGATTTGAGTAAAGAATAGGCTTTAAGATTGTTTGTTATTTGTAAACCTCTGTTAGGTTTGGTTGAAAGCTGGAAGTTAATTAGAAATGTTAGAACTTGGTGGTCGGCTTGATGTATATGGTTGGATAGGTGTGACATGGTTGTTCTTTGTTTTTGATATCTCAAAAATCTGTTAAGAGACTTGAGACAGTTTAGCTGCGTTTTTTTTTTGTGTGTGCAGTCCTTATGTACTTTGAACATGTAATGATAAATGTAAGCTGATTTAAAAACGGGTAGTGACCTTAACCATGTTGTGAAATGTTCCCTTTTGAATGAGATTAAAAATGAGTTGATGTGGTGTGGTAATCTCTTAGAATGAAATCTCTCAAATCTCTTTTGAATTTCCTCTTTCCTCCACTTGTTTTTTTTTCTCCCGTGTGTGCTTTTGAATGAGCCATGATGTGAAGCCCAAGAAGGTTTAAGAAAAACCTTGGCCCAAAAATCAACCTTCCAAGTTTCACCTTGCACATAATCCAAAGTGAATGTCTTGCAACACAAGTAACAACATGAACCAATCCTTGTACGACGACTATGCCCGGTCATTGAGAAAAAGCACATGATGATTGTAGGACCAAACTCCAGCTGATCTTTCTAACTCAATTATTGGGAAATAAACCCTAATCCAGTTAATATATTCATGCCATCTTCTTCTAATTTAATGAACCAAGATTATTCTTAATGAATGAATGCATTATGTGTTAGATTCCCTAAGTGGAGGTATGCAGATGACATGAGAATTATAAGCCAATTAGAAGTTAAGGGTAGGACAAATTTGGGGTATGACAGTGCTAAAAAGGGTTTGTTTTATTTTTAAAATAAGCTCGGCAAAGCGTGAAGCCTTGTGCCTACATACCTCCTTGGTGCAATGGAGAAGTCAGAGCTAATGTAGTTCCGCTTAAAGGGAAAAACGTTTTTAAAACGAATAAACACTTTGTTGTCGTTAGAGAGAAATACTCAGCCATTGATCTTGAGCATGAGAACAAACAAGTTCTTTGCATCGCAAATGAAAGAAGGGCTCCAACTCGGATAAAATCAACGAGTATGCCACTAGCTCTCTCACGCGGAAAAGATCTCGTTATTATCAATCAATTTCAAAATCGTGGGGTATAACCACTCGTTTCGACAATTAACGGTGTCTAAACTTTTGAAGAAAAGCCACTAAGGGCGAAAGATATTTTTAAGAGAGAAAAAAAAAGGTTTTGAAAAGGTTTGCAAACATAAGAATGTTTTGGAAAAAGAGAGAAGATTTTGAAAATCTAAGAATGGGAGGAGATGAAGAGGCTAACCTAGTGCATAGAATAAAAGCTAAGGAAAGAAACGGTCTAACCAAATAAGAAGCCAACACTTGACATTAAGAGTCAATGTAGTTTTCCCATCCTTTGGATTTATCAATACCAACACATTAACACTTGGGGATCCACATGAACTTATTGTCTTAGCACCATTTTTCATTAAGCACATTAAGATTCTGACGAAAGTCGGGCAGAGTAACGGCTGTTTTCGGGTAAAATCCTTATATCAATGCCTTGGAATTAACCATCAAGGGCTTTCAAGGAAATACCTGCACACATAAACATACAACAGAACAATGCCAGACAGACAGAACAATCACAGGATAGTAATAGAACGAGTCCAGAGGTACTAGGTCCATAAGTCCGAATCTCCAAAGCGCTAGGGATAGTAACTGATAGTCCAAAGAGAGCCTTATGTATTTTTTTAGATTTTGGTTGTTTATTAGTGTTTTAGCATAAAAGTAAAGTATGGTCCAAGTGGACAAAAGGAAAATAGCGGAAGCATAAACATATGTCCAAGTGGACAAAGAGAAAATAGCGGAATTGTAAACGTCCAAATGGACAAAGAGAAAATGGCGGAATGTAAATATGATGAAATGATAAAATAAAGCGATAAAGCGAGAAATATAAAGAGCGGTATAATAAATGGCGGAAATTAAAGTTAGTGGTTAGATGTTAAAGATAACCATCTTGAAACTTGTCAAGTATGTTATCAAAGTTAGTAATGAAGATCGATGGTGAGTGAATGATGTACTCGGATTTAAGGTCAACGGAAACTTATCAGAAGCTTGATAAAATCATAGCGACTACACGATAAATTTCCATAAGTTATAAATCAACCGCATACAATTCTCTTCCATATTTGATCTTTTATCGAGTCGGGACAAATGTAGGAGAACTCTCCATGTATCAAGATCATCAATCAAAAGAAATAAGAAGGAGAAGAAGAAATGATCTAGCCTTTATCAAGAATCCATAGAATTCTCAAGATATTAAGACTTTCATCGATTAAGAGAAAATAAGATGAAAAAAAAGATAAGAATGAAAACAAATTGATCTAGTCTTTATCAAGAATCCATAGAATTCTCAAGATATTAAGACTTTCATCGATCAAAAGAAAGTAAGATGAAAAGATAAGAATGAAAACAAATTGATCTAGTCTTCATCAAGAATCCATAGAATCCTCAAGATATTAAGACTTTCATCGATCAAAAGAAAAATAAGATGAAAATAAGAATGAAAACACAAAAGATAATCAACTCACACTATCATTAATATCATTCATCCATTTTGGTGGATTAGGTCATTTCAAACCTATCAACACCCTAGATCCAATGATATTAATGAAGTGTAGGAAGAAGGAAGCCAAAACAAGCACAAAAAAGGCAAAAAACCACATTCTGCCAGCAGGAAATCGATCTACCTCTGTAGGAAATCGATTTCTTGAGTGCGGAGTTCAAATTTTGAAAAAAAATAAGGTGGAAATCGATTTCCTACAGAGGGAAATCGATTTCCTGCACACAGCATTCAAAAAATCAGCATTAGGAGGCATAAAACTTGACTTAAGCAAACATACAAACACCTTATGATCACACATCAATTGGAGCACGATTTTTCCATCAATTCACCATCAAATAGGACCAATATAGCATCAAAGATGCATCACACACAAGCACAAAAGAATCACATTATGATGGATGAATAAAGATGAAGAAAATTACCAAATCTTGAACAAAACTTAGATCTACTTCAAGAATCACCAACACAAATCTTGATCTCTCAACAATTGAAGAAAAAAGAGTGAAATAGATGGTGGTTTAGCTCAAAGTTTGTGAGGTTCAAGATGTGACTCACAAACTTTATGAAAGAACAAAGAGCTTTGGTGAATTTGGTAGGGATGAGGAGAGAAATTGCAAGGGGTTTTTTGGCTCTCAAAGCTTGAGAAATGAGAGAGTAGTGGGCTCTATTTATAGGATGAGAGCAAGAGTAGTGGTAGTTTGGTCTTTTTGCATTTGGTAATTAGCTTGTGTTTAATTGGTGATTAAAGTGGTATTTAAATGGTAAAATGAGGTTTAAGTGGGTTTAATGAAGAGAATTATTTTGATGAGGTGGAAAATTGGTAAAATGATCAAATAAAAAGGTGCCAAAATGATGTCAAGCTTCCCTCCTTATATTTTTTGAATTTCGCCTTAAGGAAATCGATTTCCCCAGGAGTGAAATCGATTTCACTCTGTTCCAGAAGAGAAATTGGCGCAAAATACACTAGGGAAATCGATTTACCCAGGAGGGAAATCGATTTCATGCTGTCCAGAATGTGATTTTGTTGAAGATTGCTGCAGGGAAATCGATTTACCCAGTAGGGAAATCGATTTCATCAGTCAAAAATGTGAAAAATGCCTTGTTTATTGCATGTCATGGCTTGGTACCTACAAAACAAAAACCTACAAAGAAACAAAGCAATGTTTTTGGTATTTGGGTTAGTATAATATGCATACAAGGTAAACAATCATTGGTGCTTGATGATCCCTCTTATTGATGAGGTGAGTGCAACACCATAAACAAAACTTCCAAGTGAAGCTCTTGATTAGTGATTGAAATATGAATGATATAGGATCTTAGGGTCAAAAATTGGGGTATGACAGATGCCCCTATTTAAGTTTCTTCGATTTGGAGATACGATGATTGGAAATCTTCGTTTTGGCAAAATCGAAGAGACTTAAATATATAAAACACAATTTTTGATCCTAAGATGCAATGCAATGTTTAATGAATGCATATGATGATAATAAAGCATGACAACACTGGGGAGTAAAAGGTACTCCACTGGGGAAAATAAATGTCTTGCTGGCAAATCTCCGCTGGGGAAGGCAAGACTTTGTTGGAGAGATGAAACTTTGGAAAGAAATTTCTCTAGGGAAAACACTTCGCGTCAGAGAGGTTATAGAATCCTCTTTCACTGGGGATGAGAAAAGGGGAACATCTTCTTTCACTGGGGATGAGAAAGTATGCATCCTGAATCAGAATGCCAATCTTCCGTTATCAGAAATCACACCATCGTACCACTGATGATATGAAAAGAGATGTACCGCCGTACCACTGACGATAACATTTTGATTCGTGGACCATCCTCTTACTCAATAGTTGAAGGTAGAAGAAAATTGAATTACCGCCTCAATGGTTAACGATAAGCTGCTGAGAACAATGAGTTGCCGCTGTGAATAGGGATCAACTTCTTCTTTAATCAAGGACATGGCTTGAGAAAAGGAACTGGATGCAAACTGTCACTTACACTGAAGCGACTTGCCATTTGCTGACTTTGCTGAGGAATCTTTAAGCAAAACGAACTGTCTTCGTGAAGAAGGCTGCCATTCGTTATCTCAAAGGGAACAAACTGTCTTCTGTTGAAAGAGACTGCCATTTGCCGACCCTGTCGAGAAATCCTTAAGCGGAACGAACTGTCTTCTGCTGAAAGAGACTGCCATTCGTTGACCCGTCTTAGGAAAAAGTGAGCAAACTGTCTTCTAATGGAGGAGACCGCCATTTGCTGACTTTAAAATTAGAATTCTTAAACGAACTGTCTTCATGAAGAAGACTGCCATTCGTTATCTCAAAGGGAACAAACTGTCTTCTGCTGAAAGAGACTGCCATTTGCCGACCCTGTCAAAAATCCTTAAGCGGAACGAACTGTCTTCTGCTGAAAGAGACTGCCATTCGTTGACCCATCTTAGGAAAAAGTGAGCAAATTGTCTTCTAATGGAGGAGACTGCCATTTGCTGACTTTAAAATTAGAATTCTTAAACGAACTATCTTCATGAAGAAGACTGCCATCCGTTATCTCAAAGGGAACAAACTGTCTTCTGCTGAAAGAGACTGCCATTTGCCGACCCTGTCGAGAAATCCTTAAGCGGAACGAACTGTCTTCTGCTGAAAGAGACTGCCATTCGTTGACCCATCTTAGGAAAAAGTGAGCAAACTGTCTTCTAATGGAGGAGACTGCCATTTGCTGACTTTAAAATTAGAATTCTTAAACGAACTGTCTTCATGAAGAAGACTGCCATCCGTTATCTCAAAGGGAACAAACTGTCTTCTGCTGAAAGAGACTGCCATTTGCCGACCCTGTCGAGAAATCCTCAAGCGGAACGAACTGTCTTCTGCTGAAAGAGACTGTCATTCGTTGACCCATCTTAGGAAAAAGTGAGCAAACTGTCTTCTAATGGAGGAGACTGCCATTTGCTGACTTTGGTGGGGAACTTTGAAAGCGGACAAGCTATTTTCTGGAGAAAATTGCCAACTATCGACTTGCTTGGGAAGTCCAAAAGTGGACAAACTATCTTTCAGAGAAGATTGCCGTCTACTGACCCGTTGGGAATAACAAAAGTAGTGAACAAACTTACTCTTTGAGGGAGATTTTTGCTTGCTATGAAGATAAGATTGATATGTGGAGACACACAAACTTGCTCAAATAAAGAGGCTTCAATTTGTTGTCAACCAAAACATGATGGGGATAACACAAGTAGCTTAAAGTCAAAACCTGCCCCTTGCTTTCAAGCACAAATTCCAAGGGAGTGCAATAACATCACTGCTGGAGAATAAATATTTCAGTCTCTGATAAGAACATCAATCACAAACAAGTTCTCCATTATAGAGGAAAGCATAATCCTCAAGAGGTGCAAAATAAATGCCTTCTCAATCTAGGTTTCCCAGCCTAGAGAGGTTCAAAATAGTATTGTAAGAGACCAAAGTTCAACTCCAAGAACAAGCTGGATAGAAACGGTCAAACAAAGCTTTGCCCCTTGAGGAATAAACTCAACTGGGGATTAATTCCATCCTGACAAATGAGCTGAGGAGGAACACCAAAGCAAAATTCTTCCACGAAGAACAAACTCAGTGGGGATTATCAATTTCTGCGAGGAATTTACCGATAATCTTCTTCTTATCAAAAAGGTTGGACAACACATCAAGCTCTATTAGGGGGAATCAGAGAAAATTTCTTTGGAGAAAATCTCCATTCTGAACTTGCAGAGGAAATAAGAAGTTAACATCAAAGCAAACAAGTTAACATGCGGGGGATTTTAGTTCAAAACTCAACACAAGGTGAGAAAGAAAACCCAACAGTCAACCGTTGTCTCAAAACTTCTTGGTAGAGAGTGACATACTCTGGATTGATCATGGCAACAACCTTTGTTCTTCAAGCTAATGAGGTGATCAAGGTAACTTCTAATTCAAAACTTACCCCCCGACTACATATTCTATGAAAGGAAACTACCTCAAAAAGGTTCATAGAGATCCTTGGCATCATGAAGACTTGGAATAATCTGCCCCAGATCAACAGATTCTTGGAGAGATTTGTCAAATCTCGACGTAGCTGCCCCAGATTGACTAAACTTGGCACATTCTTTTACTCGACAAAGTCTTCGAGCTTTGCCCCATGATGGTAATCAAACTTGCAAAAGCATTATACTGGGAAAACAACATGCCCCTGGCAAAGTTTTAGTTTTCTACTGATGATCAGATGTAAACTTCCTGGATGTCAAACAAATGTTTACAAGCAGAAAAATGTTTATTCTGAGAATGATAATGAAAATGCAACAATTATGTAAGTCTTGAAGTTTTTTTTTAAAAAAAAGATGTCGCAAAACCTTGTGAATGAATCACTAGTTAAGGAATGACATTGATTTTTGTATGTATATGATACCAACACAAGTTTTCAGCATAACCGATAGGAGTCAGGAACGCTTTCTTGTTTAAGTATGCTTTCGAAATAAACCCTGCTTCAATTAGGACTTTTGAGGGTTGTAACGTGGCCTGGTTCACGGTTTTCAGAAAAAAGATTTTTAGGCTCAAAGTTTATTTAGCCCACCCCAACTTCGTGATGTTCTCCAGTCCTATGTTCAGTTAATTCAACATGAGTATTCATCTGTCAAAAGGATTTTGTGCCATTAAGGACCTGATGAAGCTTTCTTGGAGTAGCAGTCACCTCTTTTTGTCTTCGTTTTTGTATTCACACAGATTTGTTCACTGTTGAGGACTTTTGCTTTGTAGTCCTTTCTTTTCACTTTTCACTTTTTTATTCTTTTTTTTTTATTTTCCCTAACTTTTGCCTGGACTAATTCTTTTGAATTGGTCGTCCAGCGGGATGCTCTAACTTTTGCCTAAGTCACTTGTTTTCAAGTTTTTGACTTAGCGAGCTTTTTTCTTCTTTCTTTTTTCTTTCCTTTTTATTCTTTTGATTTGAACAAATCGTATGATATTGACTTTGTCTTGACTTGTTGAGAGGGTTGTGACTGCCTCATTCCTTGGCGTATGGAGGATAACCATTGTGGTTTCACATTTCCATGCCTTTTGATGCGTGGGGAGTAACCATTGTGGTTTCCCATGATCCATCCTTTGATGCGGATATGACGTGCTTGACTTTTGGATGCACAATCCTTTTTGAAATATGAACACTCGGTCAAATTAACTGAAGACTACCCTGCCCCAGGTTAAAAATTAGGGTTTTTTCGTTTAGAAAAGAAACTCCTACTTCAAGGCTCAAAGGGGTTAACAAGGGATTATCTTCCTTATATCTCCGGTGTTTGGGGATTTGAAACAATGCCTGTACATCATCAGCAGGGTCTTATTCAAAAGCATACAACCAGAAATTTTGCGTTTTCAGATCATCATCCTCCCTCCAATCTTTGCATAAGCAAGAGTTTGGCAAAAGCAATTGGTATCATAATGCATAAAAACAAATAAACATGAGTGAAACGAATGGATTACTTCAAGACAAACATTATCATTGTGTTAGCATTAACATTAAAAAATAAACAAGTTTCTACATGCAAACAATGCATTGAAAAACAAGAAATATTACAAATGGAAATCAATAAGAATACTAAAAACTGAGAAAAACTCTCTCCATCTGGGCATATGCTGAACGAAACATCTTTCGAGCTTCAGGCTACCATCAATAGTGATTCAATCATGCTTTGGCGAAGAATTGGCTTGAACATCATAACCAACATCTTGGAAAGTCAAAATACCAGCATGGATTAATCTTTGAACTTCATTTTTTAGAGGCCAACAATTATCTAAGTCATGTCCAGGAGCATTCTGATGAAAAGCACAAGTGACATTAGCATTGTACCACCAAGGAATCTTCTCGGGAATTGGAGGTGGTGACCTTGTCTGAACCAAATTCTTATGAACTAGAGCAGGGAACAATTCTGCGTAAGTCATGGGGATAGGATCAAAATTCCCCTTTTGAGGTTGATTTTGCTCGTTCGGTGGAGAATCTTGTTGACGAGTACTCTGCTGATAATCTGGGATTGCATGAACTGAATTGGATATAGGAATGACATAGGAAACATTCTGATGTTGATGATGATTGTTTCCTCCCCTGATTCTCTTCTTTGAAAAGTCATTACCAAACTTCTTCACACTACCAGCTGAGTTACCTTCTTCAAGCGAACATTCCTTTCGGACATCCTTTTCTTGAAGCGCTTTCATATCCACCTCTCTGTGGAAGTCAGCAGGTGTACTGACTACCGTCCCCTTGGGAAAGAACGAGTTCAGAGTTTCAAGAAAGACCTTTGCCCTCCTTTCTTCCATCATAGGAGGATTGACTTGGGCAGCAACTAGAGCCTCAACCAGAGTAGTTAGATGCTTCATACCAGCCTTTAGAGTAACCACCTCTTCACGGAGCTCGAGAATCTCTTGTTTGATACTTTCCATTTCTTCTTAGCACGAGCGTTGTACTGATGATACCAGGAGAAAGGAAATAAGGCTCTGGAGAATTTCTTTAGAAAGCAGAACCAAATGCAGAATGATGCATGAAATGCAATGATTTGTTTTTTTTATTATTATTTGAGTTTCAAGGAACTTAAGATATTAACTTGTAAACACTCAACATTGGACTAAAGCTTCGATTAAGTTATCATCAAAATCAATCATCCATTTTGGTGGATTAGAGTTTTCACCCCATCAACACCCAAGATCCATTGAGTTTGATGAAACTTATGATGTTTACAAGGAAAGACCTCTAAGTTCCTTGAAAATCAAAAAAAAAAAAAAAGAGTTTTCATGGATGCATGAATGCATGGTTTATACACCAACCACAACCAAGAGCACACAAGGTCACATAAGATCATAGTTCACAGGTTCAAAGGTTCGACGTCACGAGCATGGAGCCATGGGTCTAACCATCCCAAAAGGTATGATCTAAGGAGTTTTGTACCTGCCGATCGGGTTGTACAAAGGTTCCCAGAGTTTTCAATCTTCTATCGGATATTACCGGCACACACAATTGCTCATGGGCACCAATAATATGCCTAAAAAGACCTCGTCTGAGCGTAGTATCGCATGACAACAAGCTCAAATTGGTACTTGATCTTGTTTCTGCACTACATCTTAAAAAGGCTTTGATTGGTTAAAAGGGTTCTAGGCCATTCAGCTTCTACGGACACTCACTATTGAAAGTAATAGCGTTATCACGATGGTTCGTAACAACCTCTACTACCTTCCATGAGGCCTCCACTGATTGGGGTTCCACCATATGACGCTCATGGTAAGGATTGCTCCTGACATGCGACTATTGGTCTTACCACCTCCTATCTCAAGTTACTCACCAAAGTTCGGGTCAGAACTTTATCTCATCACAGAGGAACCATCGAGCACCAAAAAGAAAAAAAAGAAAATAAACAAACAAAGCACACAACAATATATACAAATAAAAACACACAGATAAACAAAATTAGGCTTAACACACTTAAAACTGGATCCCCAGTGAAGTCGCCATTTTTCTGTAGCGGGGAAAATCTGATATCGAAGCCATGGGATTGACTCGAATCAATATTCCGTTTGAAATCGCCACCGCGCTTTATTTTTTCAAAGGAAAAGGGAAAAGAACGTAAAACCCAAAGTTTTGTTTTTAAAACAAGAAAGAGATCTCAGGTACGGGTGTTGATTATATGAGGGGAAGGTTTAAAGCACCCCTCATATCCGTGGTACTCCACAGGAACCTTTTTGAAAATCTGTGTGTGTGTGCTAAAAAGGGTTTGTTTTATTTTTAAAATAAGCCCGGCAAAGCGTGAAGCCTTGTGCCTACATACCTCCTCGGTGCAATGGAGAAGTCAGAGCTAATGTAGTTCCGCTTAAAGGGAAAAACGTTTTTAAAACGAATAAACACTTTGTTGTCGTTAGAGAGAAATACTCCGCCATTGATCTTGAGCATGAGAACAAACAAGTTCTTTGCATCGCAAATGAAAGAAGGGCTCCAACTCGGATAAAATCAACGAGTATGCCACTAGCTCTCTCACGCGGAAAAGATCTCGTTATTATCAATCAATTTCAAAATCATGGGGTATAACCACTCGTTTCGACAATTAACGGTGTCTAAACTTTTGAAGAAAAGCCACTAAGGGCGAAAGATATTTTTAAGAGAGAAAAAAAAAGGTTTTGAAAAGGTTTGCAAACATAAGAATGTTTTGGAAAAAGAGAGAAGATTTTGAAAATCTAAGAATGGGAGGAGATGAAGAGGCTAACCTAGTGCATAGAATAAAAGCTAAGGAAAGAAACGGTCTAACCAAATAAGAAGCCAACACTTGACATTAAGAGTCAATGTAGTTTTCCCATCCTTTGGATTTATCAATACCAACACATTAACACTTGGGGATCCACATGAACTTATTGTCTTAGCACCATTTTTCATTAAGCACATTAAGATTCTGACGAAAGTCGGGCAGAGTAACGGCTGTTTTCGGGTAAAATCCTTATATCAATGCCTTGGAATTAACCATCAAGGGCTTTCAAGGAAATACCTGCACACATAAACATACAACAGAACAATGCCAGACAGACAGAACAATCACAGGATAGTAATAGAACGAGTCCAGAGGTACTAGGTCCATAAGTCCGAATCTCCAAAGCGCTAGGGATAGTAACTGATAGTCCAAAGAGAGCCTTATGTATTTTTTTAGATTTTGGTTGTTTATTAGTGTTTTAGCATAAAAGTAAAGTATGGTCCAAGTGGACAAAAGGAAAATAGCGGAAGCATAAACATATGTCCAAGTGGACAAAGAGAAAATAGCGGAATTGTAAACGTCCAAATGGACAAAGAGAAAATGGCGGAATGTAAATATGATGAAATGATAAAATAAAGCGATAAAGCGAGAAATATAAAGAGCGGTATAATAAATGGCGGAAATTAAAGTTAGTGGTTAGATGTTAAAGATAACCATCTTGAAACTTGTCAAGTATGTTATCAAAGTTAGTAATGAAGATCGATGGTGAGTGAATGATGTACTCGGATTTAAGGTCAACGGAAACTTATCAGAAGCTTGATAAAATCATAGCGACTACACGATAAATTTCCATAAGTTATAAATCAACCGCATACAATTCTCTTCCATATTTGATCTTTTATCGAGTCGGGACAAATGTAGGAGAACTCTCCATGTATCAAGATCATCAATCAAAAGAAATAAGAAGGAGAAGAAGAAATGATCTAGCCTTTATCAAGAATCCATAGAATTCTCAAGATATCAAGACTTTCATCGATCAAGAGAAAATAAGATGAAAAAAAAGATAAGAATGAAAACAAATTGATCTAGTCTTTATCAAGAATCCATAGAATTCTCAAGATATTAAGACTTTCATCGATCAAAAGAAAGTAAGATGAAAAGATAAGAATGAAAACAAATTGATCTAGTCTTCATCAAGAATCCATAGAATCCTCAAGATATTAAGACTTTCATCGATCAAAAGAAAAATAAGATGAAAATAAGAATGAAAACACAAAAGATAATCAACTCACACTATCATTAATATCATTCATCCATTTTGGTGGATTAGGTCATTTCAAACCTATCAACACCCTAGATCCAATGATATTAATGAAGTGTAGGAAGAAGGAAGCCAAAACAAGCACAAAAAAGGCAAAAAAAACCACATTCTGCCAGCAGGAAATCGATTTACCTCTGTAGGAAATCGATTTCTTGAGTGCGGAGTTCAAATTTTGAAAAAAAATAAGGTGGAAATCGATTTCCTACAGAGGGAAATCGATTTCCTGCATACAGCATTCAAAAAATCAGCATTAGGAGGCATAAAACTTGACTTAAGCAAACATACAAACACCTTATGATCACACATCAATTGGAGCACGATTTTTCCATCAATTCACCATCAAATAGGACCAATATAGCATCAAAGATGCATCACACACAAGCACAAAAGAATCACATTATGATGGATGAATAAAGATGAAGAAAATTACCAAATCTTGAACAAAACTTAGATCTACTTCAAGAATCACCAACACAAATCTTGATCTCTCAACAATTGAAGAAAAAAGAGTGAAATAGATGGTGGTTTAGCTCAAAGTTTGTGAGGTTCAAGATGTGACTCACAAACTTTATGAAAGAACAAAGAGCTTTGGTGAATTTGGTAGGGATGAGGAGAGAAATTGCAAGGGGTTTTTTGGCTCTCAAAGCTTGAGAAATGAGAGAGTAGTGGGCTCTATTTATAGGATGAGAGCAAGAGTAGTGGTAGTTTGGTCTTTTTGCATTTGGTAATTAGCTTGTGTTTAATTGGTGATTAAAGTGGTATTTAAATGGTAAAATGAGGTTTAAGTGGGTTTAATGAAGAGAATTATTTTGATGAGGTGGAAAATTGGTAAAATGATCAAATAAAAAGGTGCCAAAATGATGTCAAGCTTCCCTCCTTATATTTTTTGAATTTCGCCTTAAGGAAATCGATTTCCCCAGGAGTGAAATCGATTTCACTCTGTTCCAGAAGAGAAATTGGCGCAAAATACACTAGGGAAATCGATTTACCCAGGAGGGAAATCGATTTCATGCTGTCCAGAATGTGATTTTGTTGAAGATTGCTGCAGGGAAATCGATTTACCCAGTAGGGAAATCGATTTCATCAGTCAAAAATGTGAAAAATGCCTTGTTTATTGCATGTCTTGGCTTGGTACCTACAAAACAAAAGCCTACAAAGAAACAAAGCAATGTTTTTGGTATTTGGGTTAGTATAATATGCATACAAGGTAAACAATCATTGGTGCTTGATGATCCCTCTTATTGATGAGGTGAGTGCAACACCATAAACAAAACTTCCAAGTGAAGCTCTTGATTAGTGATTGAAATATGAATGATATAGGATCTTAGGGTCAAAAATTGGGGTATGACACATTGGATGGAAAGGGATATCACGACATCCAAGAACGACATTGGATGGAAAGGGGGAACATGAAGACATCCAGGAATGACACTGAAGGAAACAAAGAGACCGGAAATTCAGGAATAACACTGTATATAACAAAGAGACAGGACATCCAGGAATGACACTGGATGAACAAGAGAAACAGGACATCCAGGAATGGCACTGGATGAACAGGAGAGACAAACAGACATATATATGCATTGGTAGGTGCCAAGTAAGCACAAGACCGAGCTAAAGCGATAAATATGTTAAATAATCAGGTTGTTCCAAAACTAACGCGAAGGATATATTTGAATTAGGAAGTATTAGAAAATGTATCCAAAGCGGATTAATGATTATCATGGATAAGAACTAGTCAAGGGAGCAGTAGATTTTATGGCTATTTGGTGGTCTTTATAGGCCTTAAATACGGAGAAAGATCGGGATTGATATATAAGGGATATCATAGCGGGAGAAAAAGGAAAGTCAAATTTCATATGACTTATATGGTCATACTTGTGACCCTGATCGACTTTGCATTGCTAGAGTTATCAATCAGTGCACTTTACGTGTGCAAAATAAAATTTAATTGTTCAAATATATGTTGATAATAATATATTTGATTATATTAACCAAGATATATGTAAAAAGTTTTATTAGTAAATGCAAACTGGATTTAAAATGAGCTTATGGGAGAACTAAGTTCTTTTTTAAAAAATCAAACAATCTTTTGATGTAGTGTATATTTACTAGACAAAATATATCAACTAATTTATTAATAAATCTAGTCTAAAAAAATGAAAATTCATGCAAACTCTTATCTACACATTAAAGATGAAAAATAAATAAAACGATAGATCCATAGGAAGGTATGATATGTTATCCTTTAAATGCTTCAATCCATAATATTTTTTTTGAGTGCTAGATTTCAATTTAATCCTATGGATATATATATATATATATATATATATATATATATATATATATATATATATATATATATATATATATATATATATATATATATATATATATATATATATATATATATATATATATATATATATATATATATATATATTTGTGTTCTCATAATAACTTTTAGATACTTGAAGTAAATTCTAATCTTAGTTTGTTGCATATGAAATCACATGATAACACGTCTGTAGGTTTTTAGATGATAAATAGGTGTGGCAAAATGAATATGCAAGACAAAATTGGCTTGTTCTGTCCGCACTTTTTTCAAAGTCGACCAAGGTTTAAGTCTCCAACCATTTTTTGCGTGCTTTTGTAGGAATGAGAATTAAGAAGTTTTTTTGTTGTTGCAAATTTTAATCATTAAGGTGCATGTGTGTTTCATCTCGTCTTCATTTTTTATGGGATGTATCAAAGTTTTAACCTCGTATCCTTAACTCTTAACTCTTAAGTATGTCATTTATGATTCATTCCATTTTCTTGTAGACTTTTGTGTAGTAAATTTAAACTGAATGTACATTCCTATTTGCCACCTATAATAATAACTAGGGTGAATACCTATTTTTACCCCTGCCATATAGGCTTGGTTCGAAAAATCCCCCTGTAAAAAAAAAGTTGCAAGATTTGCCTCAACAAATTTTAAAAGTTCCATTTTAGCCCTTTATCAGGCCACATCATCAAAAAGTCTGATGTGGCAGGGTTTTTTTAACTTTTTAATTAATTGATTTTTCACATCATATTTTTAGCCAATGCAATGACATTACTACCTTTACCTATTATATCAACAAAAACCCATAATCTTTTGTGCCCTGCCATTTTTGCATCAACAAAAAACCTAAACCTTCACTCAGTAAGCTCTCAAATTTCATCTGCAACAACCCACACAAACTCCACAATTCAAATCCTTCACTTCAATAAACCATAACAACCCTTTCTTCAACAACAACAAACTCACAATAACCTAAAACCGTGACTCAACATTCATCACCAGCAACTTCAACATCATCAACAATCGTAACAAAATTGTAACGAACAACAATTGCAGCAAAACTCAACAATGATACATCTCAGTAGAACCACAAAACACCAAATTCGGAACTGCATCGAGCATCACAAAACCTCACGATCTGCAGCTCACAATGTTGTATCTTCCATTAACACCGCCATCTTCGACGCGGCGCTCTCGCAACAACATCAGAACATAACCACATTGTTGTGCTACCGCCTGAAGAGAGAGGAGATCGGAAAATGAGATCGAGAGAGGGGAACATAAATGATGATGGCAAGAGAAGAAGGAAGTCAGAGAGGCGCCTTTTCTTCGTTTGTGACAATGAGAGGAAGGGTAGTAATGCTTTCGAGTGAGGAGTTGAATTGGCTGCAGATGAGAAGAAGCTCCGATTCATAGCCTTCGGGGTCGCACTTCATCTTTGATTAGAGTGCTGAGAGGCTTAGCTTCTTGGAGTTTCGACCGGAGGCTAGAAGAGCCTCCGCCGCAGGTATGCCGTGAGAAGCCATGGTGATTATCGGTGAAAGATACGTTACGGCGGCGTGTTTTAGGTGATTTTGTTTAGCAGTATAACACTAGGTTAAAGAGGGAATGAGACTTTATTTTTGTTTAGGCCCGTTAGATTAATCGAACGACCCAGAAATTGCCACGTGTCAGTGAATCTCCTTTCTCCTTTTTGGATTTAAATATGGGCTGAATATATGATATAAACTCTAAGGGTATTAATGTCATTTACCTTCTTGCATTAATGATGTGGAAATTCAATTAATTAAAAAGTTAAAAAAAACGCTGCCACATCAGACTTTTTGATGACGTGGCCTGATAAAGGGTTAAAATGGAATTTTTAAAATTTGTTGAGGGAAATCTTGTAACTTTTTTTTTCCAGGGGGATTTTTCAAACCTCGCTCATATAACAGGAGTAAAAATATGTATTAACCCTAATAACTATGTTAAAGATAGAATTCAGAGAGAGAAAAAAACACCCGCAGGAATATATGCCATATGCCATTTTCTTGAAGATGATCTAATATCATGATCAACCAAAAACCAAAGAAAAATTACATTATTTTTTGCACAAGCAAAATATATATTTAGTAACCCGTTGCGGTTCACAATTATTGTAGATGAAGTTTTAACTTAAAGATAGATCTTGTAATTAAGAGTAACTTTCCTATTTTTTCTGATAATATATTTTCTACATCACATATAGACATGGCAATAAAACCCAGACCCACGGGTACCCACCCGAACCCGCTCCGAAGTTGACAGGAAAAACCCGTTTTGACTGGGTTTGGGTTTTCCCCGATTAGAAAACATGGGGATGGGTCGGGTAATGGGGATGGATGGTTTTCCCCGAACCCGTCCCCGACCCGCCCCGTTGCCATGCCTAATCTCTCACTCACACACACACACACACACACACATATATATATATATATATGTTAGAAAATGGTATGATAATCCTGGATATCTTCAAGAATCGTGTTTGTTCACTTTCCGAACAAAGTATTTCGACCCTATTCTTGTCGGGTTCACGAAATCTTTGCGGGGATAATTCTTGAAGAACAATCTGTTTCTGACAATAGAGAGCAGATCAGAATGTAGAGAGGAAGTATGTAATTTCGTGTTCCAAATCGAGACCAAAAGACTCCTTATATAGGAGACCAATAATAGAAACGAACAGACACACCTTTTCGGAAAAACAGTTATGTCTGTTGGAAACGGGTGCAACTATTCAAACGAATTGTTATGCCCGTTGGGAAAGGGTGCAACTATTCAAAAGGAAATTTTGCTCGGGGCGCTGCCCCTTGGACCCCGACAGGGCGCTGCCCCGCCAGGGGCTCCGCCCCTTGGAACCCCGTTTCTATTATTCGTATTCAATTGCACGTTTGGCTCTACGAGCGTGCACTCCGCACTACCCCTAACTCGTTTCAAGCTTAACGCATAATTGCATCCGCCTACAGTAAATCACGTTACTACCAAAATACATTGATGATACTAAAATCACCAAATATATATATATATATATATATATATATATATATATATATATATATATATATATATATATATATATATATATATATATATATATATATATATATATATATATATATATATATATATATATAACTTCTTCCGAGTAAATATATTTGAATTTATAAACGGCTCATGTTTCACTTACATATTCTCCAATATTTTAATATCATTGTCCCTTACAGCATGTGTGGGACTAGGTGATTGGTTCTTACAAAACCATACATTTATTTGTGAAGCCTGACTTTCAATAAAATTTATTACGAAAAAGCTGTCTCAACATTCAAATCAATTTTTCTCTGGATATTTCAATCTAAAATTTCAATGTACAAAATATCTATAACAGTAGAGTATACATGCAATATGTCAATGTCACCACCTGCCCCAAAACATTACATTACACCAGCAACAGAAACATGTTTTTTTTTTGTTAATGTAAACTTAAATTTGCCACGTGTACATGATTTTCTTGTATCTGTATAAGGAACGACTGGTTGTTGAGACTGTCCATTCACATGTGGTCGATCTAATCTATGGTTTGTCAAAGATGCCGGCCATTTGTATCCATTGATTACTAGTTATTATCATTGAAAAACATGCAATGCAAATAGCTTGAAGGAAACAATATGCTTAAAACAATAAAACTACTCTCTCCAATTTTTATATACATGTAGTTTAAGTTGAGTCATTCTAACAAATGTTTTAAGAGTATTGTTTACAAAAATTTAAAAATAAACAAAATTTATTTTGGAAGTATAAGTTAAACACTTGTCAAAGTAAAAATTGTTTATACAAAATTATTATTTCTAATTCTTGAACCATGCATCAATGATATTTATTAGCATTTTTTAAAATTAATTTTCTACGGCTCAAAAAATAATTTAGTTTTTTTACTATACTCTAAAAATATTATGTTACATATAAATTTAACAACAATATTGATATAGTCATTCTTCATATGGATTTAGCAAAAAGATAATAATATATTTCTTCATCTTTCATTCTAAATCTTCATTTCATTGATCTTACACACATCTATAGATATATGGCATAAAGTTCAATAAAAAAATAAAGATTGAATCACAAGATTTTTCATTAATGCATATTGAAAAAAAACGATCATAATAAAAATAAAGTAATAATTCCAACATAAAACATTTAGATGAAAAAATTAAGATCCTTATCAAATAGAAATTCGAAAAATGACATTATATGAAAATGATGCATTTGTTTTCTTTGTCTATACCGACAATTATAATTTAAAGAGAAATCAGACCCCACCATAAATCATAAAAAATATACTTTATTTAAAGTTAAACTACTCCAAAATATTTACAATATCTTCATTTACAATATATATATATATATATATATATATATATATATATATATATATATATATATATATATATATATATATATATATATATATATATATATATTCTGGTTTACTCCAACATTCCCTACTTGTCTGACTGTTGCTGAGCTGTTTTTGGATATCAAACGGACCTCTCCAGAAGGTAATTTTCATGTAGCCCCTCTTTTGCAATCAGTTTCGCTACAGCACCTTCTGCTCTAGCTAATTGTCCACCCTTTCCAAGTGTTATTTCTATGTTATGTATAGCCGGTTGAAGTCTATTATTATTTTTGATCAATCAGTTCCATGGCTTACTAATATATTCATTCTTGCGCAATTAAGAAAGCGTTAAAAGCGCTACGCACCTTAAGCACTAGAAGGAATCCGGAAATAGGTTCACCCCTTAGATCGATCTTCCCCAGCCTATATATATATATATATATATATATATATATATATATATATATATATATATATATATATATATATATATATATATATATATATATATATATATATATATATATATATATATATATATATATATATATATATATATATATATATATATATATATATAAACGACTTAAAAAATTTTTACATGTTGAAAATCAGAGTAAAAATTTATGATGGAACTTTTATGTTTGAAGGAAGCTTTTCGCATGAGTGTTAATCAATTTGTGTATTAATCAACACATTTATAATTTTGATTGTATTAATACACTATTGATTTACAAGACATATAAATTATTCTTCTATTAATTATCTTGAGCGGAGACTTCACAATAAAAATTATGATTAAATATGTTTTTAGTCCCTATAAATATGACAACCTTCAATTTTAGTCCCTATAAAATTTTTCTTTAAATAATGATCCTCGCAATATTTTCCGTCCCTATTTTTAGTCCCTCCCGTTAGATTCCGCTATCAGAGACTTACGTGGCACGCCATGTGTCATGCCACGTGAGTCAAAGTCAATACTAAAAAAAAGACAAATTACGGGGGTTTTTAACCTCCTTTAAATAACTTAAAAAACAATAACTTTTCATAATTAAGTGTCAGGCTCCTTTAAAATTTCACTCGGACCAACTTTTTGGTTTATGTCATGAATCTCAGCATCACCTCAAGTGTATCCCTCAAGTGTATCCTTTGTGAGCTGAAACTTGAGCTCTGTTTCGCCTAATGGAGACTTTTGCTATAATCCTGCAGCAATAAAAGAAAATAGATATTACAAGGATATATTTTCATACTGTAACAACATTACATATATTACATGGATATCCTTTCATACTATAACAACATTACCACTGCAGCTCCAATAAAATTATCCTTTCATACTATGACAACCTTAATTTTTCACACATTACCTTAAGGCTGATTATAGCCACTATATATGCAGGGGGTTCGCCACGATTCTCCATGGTCCAAGTCACTAATTTGAGGTAAGGAAGGTTTTCCTACAATTTATTTTATAAATTATAACAAATAAATAAATTAAAGAAAATAGAATTTTACAATTCTAGTTAACCAAAGCCCTTATCAACTATATCTTCCCTTTCACAGTTTCTTATTATTTATATGATAAACTTGGTTAGGTTTTTTAATTCCCCTTCATTGATCTTCCACATACTATTGTCATATCTTTTCCAAAACTTTTTCAAATTTTCCTAGCAACAAATCTTTTGAAAGTCTTCCACTTTGAAGCATTGTATCAGTTTGAAATTTTTGATGATGTATCATAAATTAACAGTAGAGTGTAGTACAAGATCGAGTTAGGAATTCAAAGATAGGTTGAGAAGGGATTGAAATTATGACTTATCGGGAAGGGGAAGACCGGTTTTCCTTGTGTTCCAGAAAGTGGAAAGCATATGGTTTAAAGTATCCTCGGATATTATGTGGTACAGTTTATGAAGTTGAAGTTGTAGCTCCTTCTTCATTTCAGCGATGTCCTCCATTTTTTCAGTTGAAGGTTGTTGTGTTGTTTCTTTTTCTCGGCGACGGCGAGGGTTTCTCCGGTGGAGTAACGGGGAGGTTTATGTTTTTATTTGCAAAAAAATTGGATAAAAAAAGTTGCCACATCAATTTTTGTTGATCCAACTTTTTCATTTTTCTATAACTATATTTAGAATCCGAAAGAATAAGCTTAAAGAACTGGATGTAGTTAATATTCCTTTTCTTCAATTAAATACATGGAATTAAGAATATCCACATGGCTTATTATATGATGATTCAAATGATTAATTTGTGTTCGGTATATTCAATTGAAAGCGGAACAATGATTCATCACTAGTGCCTAGTAATATATGTTTGAATATACTGAGTAATTTTTCTTTGAAGCTCTTTTGATGAATTTGTTATATACTCCTTACTTTTAATACTTGAAGTCTTTTGTCTCTGTGTTGGAAACTTGGAACACGATGTGCATATACTTTCCATTATTATTTTGTTCACACGACTAGATTGGACCACTTTGTGTTTGAATTAGGTTGCATATTTTTGTTTTCTAAATTTATCTTCATGGCCTACAAAAATACTAATGAGCCCTTGATATTGAGATCATAATATTACTACAGCTCATAAGGCTAAAAGACGGCTAAAACAAATAAAGCTCCTTAATTGTGAAAAATTATTGTTTTTTAAGTTATTTAAAGGGGGCTTAAAACCCCCGCAATCTGTCTCTTTTCCTTTAATATTAACTTTAATTGACGTGGCGTGCCTCGTAAGCCTCCGTTAGTGGAATTTAACGGGAGGGACAAAAAATAAGGACGGAAAATATTACGAGGACCATTGTTTGAAAAAAAAAATTGTAAGGACTAAAATTGAAATTTGTCATATTTATAGGGACCCCTATTATATTTAACCCTAAAAATTATGATTGCATCTTTATCCATAGAAGATCCCGAAAAAGAGAGACGGAGACAACAAACATACTTAAGTACTAAGTATTTCCTGATGAGAATCATTCTCAAACAAAGCATTTACAACACAATCCTTCTTTTCTGATGTCTCAGAAGGTCAAATATTGTTGTAATTACATAGCATACTAAGAGGTTATATCCTAGGTCAAATCAAAAGTTATATGATAGTTGTTGAGAAAAATCCTCATAGTGAAAATAAAGAACACAATGACATAATGTGAAAATTTTAAAATAAGAGAACCATAATTGTTGTTATATGACAATTAGAGAGTAACATTATGTGAAAAACGCCACAACATATAAATTACTCTCAAATACCTCACTAACCTATGTATCCCCATATTGTCTGAAGCAAATATCTAACTATATCTCACAATAGTTTAACATAAGAGTATAAGAGAAAATAAAAAAAGACATACACAAACTTAGTGTTTCTGATTGGTGCATACTGTAACCAAACTAGTGTGTGTATGCACGCACGCGTGTGTGCGTGTGTGTCACTCTTCTTTTACAAAATTAAACAAGACGAAACTTATTCGACATGTATATTTTTAATAAACACTAATACATTTAATTGTAGATTTCACGTATGAATGATTAAGTTTCATGTTGACTAACATTAAATATATATATATATATAATATGTGATTCATATAACTAATACATTAAGGTTTTGAATGGAGATGCCATGTGTCTTTATCTTTTGGTCATTGAACATTAGTCCATTGTTCTTTCCGATACTCTCACGTACTCTTAAACGAGTGGTTTTAGAGTCTTGATTTCGCTTGGCAAGGGAGTAAGACTTAAATCTTAATTAAATCTTTTGATCAAGTGACTTTAAACACAAGAGATGAGTAGTAAATTTTTTTTATATGGCTTTATAATTTTGTTTACAAAATGGTTGACTTTACCTTGGTCAATTTTAATAAAGAAGAAGAACGGAAAATTAAGTGTGGATGATACAATAAAGTTACGTAAAAGAGAAGAGTTAGACATATCACAAGATGATTTATATTACTTTGGACTAAAACCAAGCAACCTACTCTGGAGTCTGGCCCCTAAGAGTTTCTTCTTGAGAAATCCACTATTAACTTGAACTTTTATTATATGATCAACCAACAACCTCCTTACTTCAAGTTTTTAGTCAACTTGAACTATAATGTCACAAAACTTAGCTTTGGATTTACAACTACAACACTATCTAATAAAAGAAAAAATTACACAACTCATATTTTAAGCTTTTAACTCTCTTAACACTAAGATAATGATAAATGTATAAAATTTAGCTTATATAAAGAAAATGAGTGAAAAGGGGGAGCGTATTAATAAAATTTTCGTGTAAACACAAATACTCCTTTATACAGGAGAAAATTTTGGCCAAGAAAGAAAATAATTCATGGGTCTATGTCGCTCTCTAATTGAATTGTACACGATGTTAATTTCTTAAACCTAGTTAATCAGGAAACAAATTTAGCCATTTTCATAGCCCAATCAATTAAGAGGGTTCCTAAGCGATTAGGTGGCAAGTTCGCTCTATAATATATCAGATACAAGGTAATCAATTAGAGAGTAAAATTTTTCTTTGGAAATTGGTTAGGACGCTTTTCAATTGATTATTATATGGCTATAAGTGCTTTTAAAGATGGTTTTGAAAAGGATGAAGTTTGTAAAATTATTTTGAGTGTGTGTGCATTACTTAGTACCGTGAGAGAAACTCACGCTCAATTTACAAACTTTTAATCTTAAACAAATAAAATTACACTAAGTCACATGATCAGACGAGTGTTAACAACTTAACATACTTCAATTGAAAGTGCAATCATGTTATCGGTTACTTGTTTTTATGTTTTTCCAATTTGAATGCAGTTGTTTTAGTCTGTTTGCATATTTGTAATTTGCTTATCATTTTCCTCTGGATGAATTGATTCGAATCAGAACCTCATGTGACTCAAATCAAGTGTTAATTCTTATTCGAATCAAATGTCTCCATGAAGCCAATTTTGGGCTCTGCACAAATTGATTCGAATCAAGCATATAACTTGATTTGAATCATGATTTCCTCTTAACTCGAATCATAGCTTCACAAATTCAATTTTTCTTTCTTTGATTTAAATAGTTATTTCTTTGATGAAAGTAACGAGTGAGTGAAACATGTGGGTGAAACACATGGAGACAAAGATGTTAATTTGTGTTCTCTTCTTTAGTGTGTCTATACCCATCACCATGAATCTTTCTCTTCTTCTCTAGAACAACTTCTTTAGTGTAATCCATGTCAGTTTCACTTCTTTTTGTTGCATCTCGCGCTTGTGCAATTTGTTATTGTTTTGAGTGAATTAGAGAGAGTGGGTTGATTAATCTTGTAGTGTTTTTTATGATTAATTAAGCCCATGATATCAATTAAGAACTAGGACCCATTTACCCAGAAATTTGAGAGAATCTTGTGTGTGTGTGTGTGTGTGTTCTTCATTCACATTCGTCTAATTCCTTGATTAATACCTTGTATTTTAGAGCGTGTGAGATAGTAAGGCACTGTTAATCATTTTCATTCTTATTCATTTCTCTATTATTGTGGACCTTCATCTTTAAAGATTCAGTGTTGACGGAGACTAGTGGTGCCTTATGGTATCTAATGTTTTTATGATAAGTTTGTTGTTTGCAACATGTACATGTATCATTTCTTGAATGTTGTTTAGCTTTTATTGTTATATATCCAAGAGAGAGTTTCAATATACTCAAAGGAAGACTTTGACGAAATCAAGTATCAACTGTCCGTAAGTCGGAATCATGCGGATTGCCACATACAAATACTTGGAGCAAGTTATTGAGGGTACGAAGGTTATTAGATCAAGATCTTTAAATATCTTGTTTTTGTTAGTATTTGAATTATTGCATCAACAAATAGAATTATCATTTGATAGTTCGTTGTAACCAAAATGCTTGTATCAAACTTATCAAAATAGTGGAAGATCGTTATTATCTTCTAATAGTTTTTAACACCATTGAAGATTTCAGTAGGTAAAGCGAGGACGAAGGCCGAACCACTATATATCTCTGTGTATATTTTCTTCTTCCCTTATCTCCTTTAATTTTCTAGTATTCATTAATATTGTTATTGCGTTAATGCATTATTGCATCGTATTTATGTCATATAGGTTAGACCGTGCTTATAAAGATTTAACGTATAAGCTTAGGTCTGTGGTGTATCAATCTTATTGAATTATCATAAAGTCAATTATGTCTTGATAGAATATTTATGTAAAGAGTTTTTAAATCGTGTTGTTTAAAGCGACTTTGGTGGTCTTCTGATTGACTAACATTTGAAGCAATCAAACACTTAGTAACATTACGTATTATTTCACTTGGTTTAATTCATTGAGATGCTTCCAAGCTCTCCTAGTATTTTGTTTTGCCTTCGCGCTTCTTAAAATCTCTAATTTCGTTTATAGGACCTAAAATGTTTTTGAAATTGTCTTAAAAGGATATGGATTATTCAACCCCCATCTAAACCTCTTTGTGTCCATATTCTCACGCAAAAATTGGTATTGGAGCCGAAATTTTGATCAACGTCTTGCGACTCCAAAAGTTTAGGATATGGTTCATTCGATCCTAAACAAGTTTTTCTAACCGTTTGGAAGCTTATGCAATTCAATGAATTCAATGATATTACAATAATGCACTAATGTCTGATTATTTCGTTGCGTGCATTACATATACTAACTTGAAGTAAAACCTCACTAGTATATTCTTCAAATATTAATTGTGTTTAAGATATTCTATACATTTTTATTCATTCAAGATTGAACTGACAATTTTTTGAAGTATGTGTATGTGCAGTGTAATCAGAAACCTTGATTGATCATAATTAAAGATTGGCGTGCATTCACACTACAATGTATTGAAATTTTTTATGAGATAAAAGAAAGAAACGAAAAAGCATCTTCTAGTGACCTATTCTTCCAAGGTTATTATAAAAAGATGATAAATGTAATTTTATTACTATTGACAATGATTCTCCGAAGTTTTAACAATTAAAAAAAAATTCAAAGATAGAGTATGATCTTTAAAGTGTCATTGATCGTCAAAGAATTGAATCAGTTATTCAAAATTGACATGTTGTGTCAATCAGTAATAAGATTTTTTCTTTGTAGTTTCAAAAATGGATTTAGTAAAATCACTTTTTAAAATATTTCAAGTTTTTTTTTTAAATTAAAAGACTAATATTTCAAGTTTTTTTTATTTTTTAATTAAAAGACTATTTTTGACCTTCTGTAACATAAATATGCATTATTATTATTATTAAGATCAAAACATAGTCGAAATCATAATTTAAAAAATAAAATAAAATTTTTTTTTATGTAAAATTATTTAAAATTAAGTGATATTTTTGTAAGTATAAGAGTGCACCTAAGAGGGGGGTGAATTAGGTTTTCAAAAATTTAATCGGTTTTATGAGAATATTTCTAATACTTTTTGGTTAAGTGTTTGAAGGTTTTTGTAAGGTTCTTTTCTTTTCTTTGGTAATGGTGATAAAAGCTATAAAGTGCGGAAAAGTAAAGGACGCAACGATATATACTGGTTCCCCTCACAATCCGAGAGTACTCCAGTCCCCTTTCAAACACGAAAGAGATTTCACTATAGTTAGAATTATTGTACAAGCCTATGCCTACTATCTAACCTATAGGGTGATCAAAGGTTCTTAACACCTTTAAGATCAAATCAATACTAATGTGAGTGAAGAACAATCCTCTTCAAACACAACACTTACTTCCAACAATCCTGGATAGTAAGGAGATAATACTTTTGAATTTATACAAGAGATTTAGATGAAATTTGTATAGCACTATCAATCTTGGATTGATCTTCTTCTTCAAATAAACAATTCTAACAATGAATATAAATGTTCACAATGTATGCATGAAACTTTGAATAGATTTCTCAATGAAAATGTGTATGGAAAGTTTCACTTGAAAATGAGAATTTATGAACACTTAAGAATATTGAAAGATGAAGAATATGGTTTATGAATTGTTAATGAAGAAGGTGATTTTTGAATATGAAAGATATGTAATATATAGTGTGTAAAACACCTCTTCAAAAGGTTATTTTTCCATGAAGCAATGCAATGTTTAAAAGATATAAAGACAATTTCGTTTGAGTGTAAAATGCAATGGAAAAAACACACTGGTTCAGTAGGAACCGGTTCCTGCCTGGGACAACCCGGTTCCTGCTGAACGTTACAGCAGAAAATTTGAATTTTGAACGTGGGAACCGGTTCCTGCATAGGGACAACCCGGTTCCCCATAGTAAACCACAGATTGCTGAAATTTGAGAATGCTGGGAACCGGTTCCCCCATAGGGACAACCCGGTTCCTAAAACCTTTATTTTGAATTTTAACTATGAAAAAGGTTTTAAATGAACTCTTTGATATATGAGACTTGTTCATGATTATGATATGCATGAGAGTATATTTTGTGAACAATTATATGTCAAAGTGAGTATTGTTTATACCTTTGCCATTTATTGCTTGATTCTTGAATCTTTATTATTTCTTCAAGACTTTGAAATTGTGTGTTCTTTGCTTAAGACTTGAGATTCTTTTTGCACATCCTTTATGAAAGCTTGATGTCCATATTGTCTTCATCAAAACAAACTATGCTTGAGATGCTTTGCAATTACATTCTCCCCCTTTTTGATGATGACAACCAAGACTTGAAAACGTTTTTGAAGAGAGTTGTTTTGTGCTTTTGAAAAAGTGTTTGAATCAATGCAAGGCTCCCCCTATGTTAGAGACTCCCCCTAAATCCATGATTCCTTGATTTATGGTGATGAGTTTCATTTGATAATTTTAACAATGGCCTGCATTTTCTTTGAAACAAAACAACAACAATACAAGCATATCCTTCTCCCCCTTTGTTATTATCAAAAAGGATGGGGAAAAGAGAAAAAAATATATGAAATATAACACAATGTAAAATACCAAAGAGTTAACACACAAATGAAATACTACAAACAATACGAAACGTAGTTTTTTACGGTTACAACATAAAACAGAAATAGTCCTAAACATCACAAACATGAATGGAACATTGTCTAGAACATAAATAAAAACTTAATAATAAAAAGAAAACATGACATAGAATTTAAAGGAAATAAATTAGTCACTTTCATCCATGTGTTCTTCATCATCATCATCATCTTGTTCATCTTCTTCTTCATCACTTCCTTCCTCTCCCTCATAATGAGCTAAGATACGCCTTTGAGTCCGTTGAATTTCCCGCATTTGTCTTCTCATAAGGTTATGCTCATAGTTATTCTCCCTCTTGTTGTTATCAATGGATGTTTGAATAGAACAAAGCTTGGCAAACATCATATCCATTGTGTATCCACCTTCGGGACGTTGAGGATCTTGTGGCACGGCTGGCTCAAAATCAACTTTGTAAACGAATCTACCTTCACGATCCGTAACTATTCCTGTATTTTTAAGAGCAGTAGCGGTGGTGATGGCACACTCTTGTTCATCCATATTTTTCTTTGGTTCTCGTTGGAGGAGAACACCAGCATTCCGAACAATATGTGAGATGGCCCTTGCATAAGGTAAGCCTCCTTTAAGGGAAGCCATAAGCTGCATGTGGCGCATAATTGAAAGCGCCCAATTGACTTCAATACCACGCCTTAGAGCAAGCAACACCATCAACTCGAACTCATTGACCCTGGAATGGTTAGAATTCTTTGGAAATAAAACATAAGCAATGATAAGATGGAGCATCCTATCACTCACCGATAAGCTTGAACCGAACATGTTAAACTTGATAGCAAGCTGTTGGCGAACTGACTCGCGTTGAGTTGGTCGGCACATATCCACAAAAACATCAATCTTACTATACGGTTGCCAATCCTCCGGTATGTTACCTTGAAGGAGTACTAAGCCTTGAGATGGAATTCCTAACACTCTTCCAAATTCCTCAACATCTAAGCATATTTCCTTATTTGAAACTTTTGACAATAATGTGAAATCATCAAATTCATCGGTTACTATCCTAAGATTGTGGTAAAACTCTCTAACCAAATCCGGATAATAATCACCATGGTCAAGCACAAAATTAGCTACCCCTGCATTAGCTAGTCTACCCGGAAAATTGAAGTTGTGATTAGGGAAATCGGGTAGTTTACCGTATTTTGCCGCAAGGAGTTTTCGACTCCGGATGTTGAATGTGAGTCTCCGACTCTTGACCGTTGGTTGAATCTCTTGAGGATCTTCACTTGTCTCTCCCATTTTGTTCTTTCCCTTTGCACTTCTTGAAACTTTGGGTGCCATTGTTGAAAGGAGTTGAAAGTTAGGGTTTGGGATTTTAGGATTTGGTGAGTGGAGAAGGATTTGAGTGAATTTTGTGAAAGAGTGGAGGATTATATAGTGTTTAGAGGTAGTGGGTAATTTAATTTGGAGAGTTATGGAGAGATAATGGAGCTTTGATTGGGGTTTGACTATGGAGGTGGAAGGGTGTTTGGAGAAGATGAAGATGAATGTATGTGAATAATGAAAGTAAATGTGTGTGAATGAGAGTAAAAGAGAATAAATGTGTGGTGTGAAATGGTATAACATATAATTGAACTAAAATAAATAAATAGAAAAATAAACCAAAACAATAATGACCACATATACCTTCATGTACAGCCAAACAAGATAAGCAAAAATCTGGAAATTGTACGTGGGAACCGGTTCGTCCCTACATGGGAACCGGTTCCTGAGACACAAAGAAAAACACGCCTCTGGAAATTAGTATGGGGAACCGGTTCGTCCCTACATGGGAACCGGTTCCTGGAGTGAAAATTTCCAAAAACTTTAATTTTATGAAATATAAAGCATATATACCATATAAAATTATCAAGTCATAATAAATGAACATTTATAAAGCATTTTTTATCACATAAAATGTTAGAAACATGTACCTTTGATGTATGAGCATATTTTAAACATCACCTTCGTCTAAAATTCCAAGCTCTCGTCGAATTTTGTAAAAAGATTCTTTTGGGAGAGGCTTGGTGAAGATATCCGCAAGTTGATTATGAGTATCTACAAAAGTGACTTCAACATCTCCTTTAAGCACATGATCGCGAAGAAAATGATGTCGAATGTCTATGTGTTTGGTTCTTGAATGCATGACTGGATTCTTTGTAATATTTATAGCACTTGTATTGTCGCATCGAAGAGGAATGCATCCGAGATCAAGTCCGTAGTCACGAAGTTGTTGCTTAAGCCAAAGAATTTGTGCACAACAACTACCCGCTGCTATGTATTCCGCTTCGGCCGTACTAAGAGCAACACATGCTTGCTTTTTACAAGCCCATGATACTAATGCATTTCCAAGAATATGACAAGTACCACTTGTGCTTTTACGATCAGTTTTACATCCTGCATAATCCGCGTCAGAATAGCCAATTAAATTGCAAACACTACCTTTAGGATACCATAAGCCAACATTGGTTGTTCCTTTGAGATACTTCATGATCCTTTTAACCGCCATAAGATGTGATTCCATTGGATTTGCTTGAAAGCGAGCACAAAGACAAACACTAAACATTATGTCAGGACGGCTTGCCGTCAAATATAATAAAGAACCAATCATACCTCGATATTTAGTAATATCAATTGGAGTACCGGATTCATCTTGATCAACATATGTACCGGAGCCCATTGGAGTATTCATTGCTTTGCAATTATCCATATCAAACTTCTTCAATAGTTCTTTACAATATTTGGATTGATTGATAAAGATTCCATCTTTGAGTTGCTTAATTTGTAGTCCAAGAAAGTAATTCATCTTTCCCATCATAGACATCTCGAATTCTCCTTGCATCATCAATGAGAATTCCTCACACATTTCTTTGTTAGTCGATCCAAAAATGATATCATCAACATAGACTTGAACCAATAAAGTGTTACTCTTGATTTTCTTAATGAACAAAGTTTTATCAACCTTACCCTTTTCGAAACCCTTTTCACACAAAAAATTGCTAAGTCTATCATACCATGCTCTAGGTGCTTGCTTTAATCCATAAAGAGCCTTTCTCAACTTAAAGACATGTGAAGGATTTTTGAAGTCTTCAAATCCCGGGGGTTGTTTGACATAGACTTCTTCATTGATGTAGCCATTTAAGAATGCGCTCTTGACGTCCATTTGATAAAGCTGAAAATTTAATGAACATGCATAAGCAAGTAAAAGACGGATAGCTTCTAACCTTGCAACCGGAGCAAATGTTTCTTCAAAGTCGATTCCTTCTTCTTGATTGTAACCTTGGGCCACCAATCTTGCTTTGTTTCGAACAATTATACCATTCTCATCAAGTTTATTCTTAAACACCCATCGAGTACCTATGATATGTTTATTACTTGGTCTAGGAACAAGTTCCCAAACTTGATTTCTTTCGAATTGATTTAATTCTTCTTGCATTGCATTTATCCATTGATCGTCTCCTAAGGCTTCATCAACTTTGGAAGGTTCAATTTGAGAAACAAAAGCCATGTGTAAGCAAGCATCTTTGAGATTTAATCTTGTTGCAACTCCTTGACTAATATCACCAATAACTTTATCAATAGGATGATCTCTATGAGTTCTCCATTCTTTTGGTAGATCATTGGTGTTTGATTCTTGTTGTACACTTTCTTGTTGTACTTCCGGTGCCTTCTCAATTATATCATTTGAAAGTTCTTCCGGTGCCTTCACAATTGTATTATTTGAAGGTTCTTCCGGGGGTAAATCTAAAGGATCATCATCATCACAAACAACTTCTTCCTCTTTGGAAGTGTTAGTCTCATCAAAAGATACATGCATGGATTCTTCAATAGTTAAAGTTCTTTTATTATAAATTCTATATGCTTTACTAGAAAGAGAATAACCAAGAAATATACCTTCATCGGATTTCTCATCAAACTTACCAAGATTGTCTTTGTCATTGTTAAGAACAAAGCACTTGCATCCAAAAATGTGAAAATGAGCAATGTTTGGCTTTCTTCCTTTGAAGAGTTCATATGGAGTCTTCTTTAAGATAGGTCTAATGATTACTCGATTTCCAACATAACATGCCGTACTAACCGCATCCGCCCAAAAATATTTAGGAAGATTTGCATCACTAAGCATTGTTCTTGCAAGTTCCACTAGAAACCTATTTTTCCTTTCAACTACTCCATTTTGTTGTGGAGTTCTTGGTGCTGAAAAATTATGAGAGATACCATGTTCTTCACAAAATTCTTCAAACGATGCATTTTGAAATTCTCCACCATGATCACTTCTTATGGATACAATCTTTAATGATTTTTCATTTTGGATTTGTTTTGCATACTTTTTAAAGGCTTTAAAAGCATCACTTTTCTGCACAAGAAACAAAGTCCAAGAATATCTAGAATAATCATCAACAATAACTAAAGCGTATACATTACCTCCGAAGCTTCTTGTCCTTGATGGACCAAATAGATCCATATGCAATAATTGAAGTGGTCTTGTTGTAGTCACCACATTCTTTGGTTTGAAAGATGATTTGGTTTGCTTTCCCTTTTGACAAGCATCACATAGTTTATCTTTGACAAACTTTATCTTAGGTAAGCCAATAACAAGATCATGTTTGGTTAACTTATTTAAATGATCCATATGAATATGGGCTGCTCTTTTATGCCATAACCATGATTCATTATTGTTTACCAAAAGACATTTTACTTTCAAAGATAAATCATTTAAAGAAATCATAAAAATGTTATTAATTCTTGTACCTTTGAGTTTTACCTCATTGGTGACTTCATCGATGATCAAGCATTCTTCCTTAGTGAATTTGATCTTGAAGCCTTTGTCACAAAGTTGGCTAATGCTTAGAAGATTATGCTTTAGTCCTTCAACATAAAGAACATCTTCAATGGATGTGAAAGGTGGTGCACCAACTTTGCCTTTGCCAAGAATTCTTCCCTTATTGTTGTCTCCATAAGTGACAAAACCCTTGGCCTTTAACCTTAAATCTGAAAATTGGTTTAGGTCACCCGTCATATGCTTTGAACAACCACTATCTAGATACCATAGGTTTGAAGTGGTCTTCAAGCAAACCTACAAAACAAATTAAGTTTTGTTAGGTACCCAAATGGCTTTGGGTCCATCATAGTTAGTTCCTTTCTTCACCCATACATAATGTCCACTAGGAACACTAAAGTTCCTTACATAACAAGCATTGGGTGTGTGACCAATAATACCACAATAAAAACAAGTAGGTTCAAAGTTACTTCTATATCTAGGAGGATAAGATTTCTTCTTAACAAGGTTCTTCCTTTTAGGATAATGTTGCATTACTTTAGGCTTAATCACTTTCTCTTGAATTGGTTGGTTACTAGCCTTGACAAAGATAGTCTTGTTGGATGTTGGTTTATCAAATTTAGAGAAACCAAGTCCGCTCTTATCATTGGAGTATCTTTGTGTGCTAAGAACATTTTCCAATCCAATTTGCCCTTTTTCATATCTTTCTAAAACACGTTTTAATTGGACAATTTGGAAGGAAAGTGATTCACAATTCTTGCATACAACATTATCTTCTTGAACACTAATCATTTTTTCTTTGTCATCTTTATGTTCTACTTCAATTATCTTAACCTTCTCTTCTAACGATGATATTATTTTCTTTTGAGATGAGATAGTTTTATAGAGAATTTTGCATTCTTTTAATAATTCTTCTATTGCACCTTGCGCACCATTATCAAAAAGAGAATTATCATAACTGACCTCGCCTTCTTCATCGTCGGAGTGGTGTGATGCCATTAGTGCTAGGTTTGCACTTTCGTCACTATCGGAGTCCGATGAGGAACTTACTTCATTATCTTCCCATGCTATGTAGGCCTTTTTATTTTTGAATTCTCTTTTGCCTTTGAATACATTCTTCTTCGAAAGCTTTGGACATTCTGGCTTTATGTGTCCTTGTTTCCCACATTCATAGCATGTAACTTCTTGTGATGAAGTGGATGCTTCTTTATCTTTATGCTTTGAGAATTTCTTTCTTTTGACATAGTTAGTATTATCAATATTATTTTTATTACCAAAAAATTTGCCTAACCTTTTTACAAGAAGCAAGAAGTTTTCATCTTCATCCGATGCATCTTTCATTTTGCTTTCTATTGAATCTACTTTTAATGCAATGCCTTTGGATTTCTTCTCTAAGTTCTCATGCTTTTCCAATCTTCCAAGTTCTGTCTCATATTCTTGAAGTTTTCCAAATAATGTTGCGGAAGTAAGTTTTGATAAATTCTTCTTTTCGGATATCGCCGTCACTTTTGGTTGCCACTCCCTTGTCAAAGATCTGAGCACTTTAAGATTAAGTTCTTCGGTAGTAAGAGTCTTACCAAGTGCCTTCAAATGATTTGTCAAATGTACGAATCGTTTTTGCAAATCGAGAATAGTTTCTCCGGGCTTCATTCTAAACAGTTCGTACTCTTGGCTTAAAGTATTCAACCTTGATCTTTTAACTTCAGCGGTACCTTCATGAGTTTCTACAAGAGTATCCCAAATCTCCTTTGATGTTGTACATGTTGATATTCGGAAGAATTCATCCATACTAAGAGCACCATGAAGAAGACTGATCGCCTTTTTGTCAGCAAGAACCCTTTTTCTATCATTATCATCCCATGACGCTTTAGGTTTCTCCGATCCAACACCATTAACGACCGTTGTAGGAACATGAGGACCTTGTAGGACAGCCTCCCAAACTTCTTCTCCTTGTGCTTCTAGATGAGCCTTCATTTGGATTTTCCAAAAGTCAAAATATTCACCACAAAACAATGGAGGCTTGTTGTTAGAACCACCATCTTTGAAAACCGGTCTTTGATTTGCGGAAGCCATTCTGGATCTTTAGGAACAAGTTACCTATAACTTGCTCTGATGCCAAATGTAAGTATAAGAGTGCACCTAAGAGGGGGGTGAATTAGGTTTTCAAAAATTTAATCGGTTTTATGAGAATATTTCTAATACTTTTTGGTTAAGTGTTTGAAGGTTTTTGTAAGGTTCTTTTCTTTTCTTTGGTAATGGTGATAAAAGCTATAAAGTGCGGAAAAGTAAAGGACGCAACGATATATACTGGTTCCCCTCACAATCCGAGAGTACTCCAGTCCCCTTTCAAACACGAAAGAGATTTCACTATAGTTAGAATTATTGTACAAGCCTATGCCTACTATCTAACCTATAGGGTGATCAAAGGTTCTTAACACCTTTAAGATCAAATCAATACTAATGTGAGTGAAGAACAATCCTCTTCAAACACAACACTTACTTCCAACAATCCTGGATAGTAAGGAGATAATACTTTTGAATTTATACAAGAGATTTAGATGAAATTTGTATAGCACTATCAATCTTGGATTGATCTTCTTCTTCAAATAAACAATTCTAACAATGAATATAAATGTTCACAATGTATGCATGAAACTTTGAATAGATTTCTCAATGAAAATGTGTATGGAAAGTTTCACTTGAAAATGAGAATTTATGAACACTTAAGAATATTGAAAGATGAAGAATATGGTTTATGAATTGTTAATGAAGAAGGTGATTTTTGAATATGAAAGATATGTAATATATAGTGTGTAAAACACCTCTTCAAAAGGTTATTTTTCCATGAAGCAATGCAATGTTTAAAAGATATAAAGACAATTTCGTTTGAGTGTAAAATGCAATGGAAAAAACACACTGGTTCAGTAGGAACCGGTTCCTGCCTGGGACAACCCGGTTCCTGCTGAACGTTACAGCAGAAAATTTGAATTTTGAACGTGGGAACCGGTTCCTGCATAGGGACAACCCGGTTCCCCATAGTAAACCACAGATTGCTGAAATTTGAAAATGCTGGGAACCGGTTCCCCCATAGGGACAACCCGGTTCCTAAAACCTTTATTTTGAATTTTAACTATGAAAAAGGTTTTAAATGAACTCTTTGATATATGAGACTTGTTCATGATTATGATATGCATGAGAGTATATTTTGTGAACAATTATATGTCAAAGTGAGTATTGTTTATACCTTTGCCATTTATTGCTTGATTCTTGAATCTTTATTATTTCTTCAAGACTTTGAAATTGTGTGTTCTTTGCTTAAGACTTGAGATTCTTTTTGCACATCCTTTATGAAAGCTTGATGTCCATATTGTCTTCATCAAAACAAACTATGCTTGAGATGCTTTGCAATTACAATTTTAAAATTTTGATATCTAAATAAAATTCAATAAAATTATAAAATATCTAAAATAATATTTTAAAAATAACTATTTAAATTAAATTTTTATTTAAAACTTTTATGAAAAATTTAGAGTATATGAAAAAAAATTTAGTATATCTATACAAACCTAGTTACATATATTTTTTTTTTAATTTATACACTTAAACTATTCTTATAACTTAAATTTTTATTTCTAAATGAAATTAAAAAAAAAAAATTAAATCATTTACTTCTAAATGAAATTAAAAAACTTTTAAATCAATATATAAAAATTTTAAACAATATTAAAACATAATAAAAAATATTAATTTTTATTAAACGGATTAAATTTGCAGGTTTGTAAACTTCAAATTATCAATCCGTTTCCCAAATCAAACCACTCCACTCCGATTAAACGGATTCGTTCGGGTTGAACTCGAACACAAACTTGTTCGGTTAAATAATGCAGTAACATAAACACCTAGAGATGGCAACAGTTTTTATTCTACATCTAAAAATTAAGAGTCGAGTCTACAAATTCCCTGCACTGAAAAAGTCACATATTTTACAACAACCACCTTGTCAGGAAATCTAAAAAACAAGGTGCCATGCAACCAAAAACAACGACCAATTTGATTTTACTACACAACAAGTTACGAAAACATCGACTCACATCCTTTCACACAGACCTCGTACGCGTTGTAAAACACGAACAGACTCGCAAAATATTGAAAACTCTAAAGCTGACATACTTCCAACTTCCTGAGGCCTGGCAATTGGCTGAGAGCACGGGTTCTGATAAATGACCAAGTCAAAAACACCGAGTTTACTGATTAGATTCTCAAACTTTTTACTGGCCAGCTTTTGGATATCTTCGATCTGAACCAAAGTCCCGGTTTGTCCAGAACTGCGCCACCACTTCTCGAGAATCTTCCTCTTAGTTGGAGAAGTCTCAACTGATACAAGAGCTTTTATTTTAATACCAAGGCGGTGAAGGGAAACTTCAGCCCCGCCGATACCACTAAAAATCGACAACAGTGTCAGTCCATTCGGAAAAATGGGCTTCAATACCGAAAGATGATATCCTAATGTATCTGTCTGGAAACAGCATCTTAGCAGTTTAAGTCTTTCTGTCAAATCACATTCAGCAGATTGAGTGTGATTCAAAGGATAGCCTAAGATACGCTCCATGTGTTCAGGCTCTATTGGACCAAGTTTGTGTTTACCAGTCCACACAAGATTCAAACCGCGACAATACCGAAGAATGTCTCTCTGCTGTTGAGATGTGAGTACTCCCCCAGCGTCAGCAAGATCCCTTCCTAGTCTATCACAAAGTTGAGTTATTCCACGAGTTTCATAATAATTACAGTTCAGCTGCTTCCTTGAATCCCAAGGAGGCCACCATTTCTTTGCCCGCGGTACTGCTTCCTCGATAGTCATAGGCGGCTTAGGAAGAATGTGGAACCTGTTTTCTGTTGGAAGATTGTGAATGTAACCTTCTATTCTATTCAAGGCCGAAAAGAACTCGGTGTTCACAAATTCAGGTTCAATACAATACAGAAACTGACTCATTTTTTTCCATGACTCGTATGTTATGTTCGAAACATTTCCAAATAAGAAAAATGGAGGCTTTGCTGCCACACTGCTTAGACTCCTGGATGGATTTGATCTGTTACGTCTCGACATTGTGGCAACAATTGTATCCACCTTTTCTTCCACCCAATAAGGATCAAGACTACCGTTTGAAATATCATCATGTTCATATTTTGGCCTCTTATTTCTGTCATTTTCCATTATGTCAGAATATTTCACGTCATCGGTAAATTCATCAATGTAATCTTCTTCCTTCACCCTTTCGCCAGTGCTAGTTCCCTCAAAGTTCACCCTTTTGCCAGTGCTAGTTCCTTCAAAGTTCACCCTTTTGCCGTTGCTAATGCCCTCGAAGTTCACCCTTTTGCCAGTGCTAGTTCCCTCAAAGTTCACCTGCCTTGACTGTGAAGGCTCATGACTGAAATCCTCAACTTTCACTTCTGATGTACCATACAAATCGGTTTCCTGTTCTTCTTTGATCCAAGAATAAGCAGGACCAGAGGGATACTAGCCAAGCAAGGAATTTCACCATTCAGTAAATAGTCAACTATTACTTGAAAATGTCTGAACATGATACCAGGTTAGTTTACAATAAAACAAAGACACCTTTTAACTTCGTATAATAAGTTTCTTAGCACTACTGTAATATTTGGACACGAACACACATTTTTAAACTTGAAAAAGATTACGGTTTTTGCCAAATTAACTGTTGAGTATTATCTATTTATCATATGGATTATTTGTGTTAAACTAACACTTAACAACAATAAGTTTATAATCGAATGGTTCTTATGCACATATATTTTATGACAATTATCATAAAATCTAACCTTATATTCCATCACATATTCAGTCCCATTTTGTTCTGCAAAAATAAAGTTTGCAAGCTCTGAAATTGGAACATCTGGACCTGAAAGACAAGCCAACTAATAGTAAGCTCTGAATTTGGACCATCTAGAGAGTAATAAATAACTATTAAGTCTAAATAAAGGAAATGGATACACAATATTTTCAAAGTTTACATAAAGGTAGAGTGACACAACACAAGCTTCATTCCGAGGAATTCATCTCATAGCTCTTGAGACACAAGTTACAGTTTCTCAGTTGACAAAAGATCAGCTTTCACAATTACCTAATTTATCAACTGCTGAGGATATTTCATTCTCAGAGAAGCCCATTTCAAACAACTGAAGCGTTTTTGCCATAATTCCGTAGAGTTCTTCATGGCTAATCTGTGATCACGCAGTATAAAAATTAGATGCATGCCAAAGGCATTGCAAAACACATATACTAAAAAAATAAGAAAACAAATTTATTGAAAGGCAATAAAGTATGTTAAAGTATCATCATTATATTTGTGCGTCCCCCATAAAGTAAACAAATAGTAGCATGGTTCATAAAGTTGAGGATTGGTTTAAGTTTTGATTTAAAGAAGCATGGTAACCATCTCATGAAAAATCTTATTGATTGAGTCGAGTATCTAAACCTCCTTTTCTCGAACATAACAGGTGATATCATCTTCTTCTGCTTCCTCCTTTTTCATTACTTTAGCAATCTGGGCAGCAAAGATGAAGTCCACCAGCTCAGGAATTGATGCTTTATTGCCTGCATTGAATCAATAAATCTCCATTGAAGCAAGAAACCCATAAATGTATATGATCTCTTGTATCTAATTTTCACATCAATGAAAATCAGTTACAACTGAAAATGTCAATTCTCTTTATACTTTCTATTATCAAGACAACAATGAAAAATATATGTATATCGATTTCCTATCTCACTTCCTTGACTATACAAAAAGACCAGTTTATATGTCTTCAGGTCCAGTACGACAAGACAAAACTGATAAGCTAATAAGTACATGCATGTGATATGTAATTCACTTACCAAGTTTACGGATTGCAAATTCAACTTCCTCCACAGAGAAATTCATCATCAATAAGGTACCACTTTTGTCTTCAATATCGTCACTAAGCTCGTCAGGCTCCTGAGAGAGAAATGCACAATATATGCAAATATTAAGGAGCTGGTTAAAATTAGAAGTTAATGTTGCAACCAAACACAGTAAAGAGTCTCAATTTCAATGAGGACAAGGGGAATATATATAAATGCGTAGTCAACAAAGAGTATGTCAACGAGTGCGCCAAATAGTGTGTTTTCTTAACATTCCTATTGAAAGAAAATAGCAACTTGGATTTTGTATAACATAAGCGTACACATGAACATGAAAAGAATAAACCAACATAAGATGGCAGATAAATGTAAGCACGTATTAGAAGAGCTAGTGGGTAGTGAGTTATTGTCGACAAATCTTATAGCATGCAATATAGCCAGACTAATTCAAAATCGCATATTCAACTCATTCCTACCATGATGGTACCCTAAATAAATTTAAGAAGTACCTCTTTTGGTTGATTGACCGTGGAAACTTCGGGAGGATCCTTATCATCAAACAAACTATCGAGAGAATCAGAAGATTGTGAATTTGATATTTGAATAGCCTACATAGTTGCAAAGGAAGTACAAAAGGCAGTTAAAACTTACAAATAAAACATTTACATTGGATTAGTCCTTGAAGTGACAAATATGGCAAGTCTAATTTCAGAAGAAAAAACAACACAAAATATGGATATAGAAATATCAAAAACATTTATCCTATTCTTGGGGTTCCTAACTCACTGAAGCACCTTTATATACAACTCTCTTATTGCAATTATCTTATTTAATCCATATGGTTGTTGAGTATCCAGAAGCAAAGAAACTTGCCCAAAAAGGCTAAAAAAAGGGCATGGAGGGAAACAAGCTACCTCGTTTGAGTGAGCATTGGGAAAGAAATTTGGGATACTTCTATGCTGGTTTGTATTAAGAGAGCCTTCCAAAGAATCTGATGAGTCACCATTTGTCTGCAATTTTAACAAATCAATAGAGCAAGACAACTACAAATGTTATTACAAGTTTCTAATCTCTCAAGACAACTACCAAATGTTATTACAAGTTTCCACTCACCGAAGATCTCAAGAGAATTTCTAATAACGCGTCGGAATTTTCTTCACCTATAAAACAAAAGAAAATCAATCAGAGCCACATTACCACAAGTGGCAAATTGAAATTTATGATAAGCCAATCAAATTGGCACAGGACTAAAGCATCTTGCTCACACATAATGTACCATTCTCTTCTATCACTTTATCAACAAGACCCGGCAGGAATCCCATCCCAATAAAGAACGCCCGTACTTTGCTTCCGGATGAACTTGCAGCAGTTTCCTAGTGATTGTGAAGGAAGAAACTCAACATAAGTAAATGAAAAGTCGCTGAAACAAAATTAGTCTTTCAAATGTTATATGCTATGATATTGATACATATCATAAAGCAAACATCGAGAAAATGCATCTTGAAAATATATGCATATAACACCGATTAAGATTGAAATACTGAATTGAATCGGTTTTCAAAATTAGGTTTCATAACTGATCCAATCCAATAAAAAAAATGTTGATCAATTATTCTAGTTTTCTGATTGATGCATTTAATTATAAAAAAACTCATACCCCAAAACCCCTTGAAAGAGTAGTATAAGGTGAAATTCCATAATCAAAGTCCTCAGTTTTTGGGAAAACAACATTTTTTCCTTCTCTTCCACTTGAAGTACCAGCCATTTCACCTGTATATAAATAAAAGCAACAATTTATCAATGCATCATACCTGAAGCATTTCTTAGGTTTTCAAAAACAGCACGCGACCGCGAAAACGGCCGCGACAAAAAGGTATTTACAGGTACCAGTACCGATAACAAAATGTTGTTAATTCACCCCGCGACTCCGATCAAAATTGCAAAAGCCTTTAGCATAAACACATGGAAATTAGGAAAAAAAATAAGCAATTTCTGATAGGTGATAAATAAAGAATAATTGAATTCAGATTGTGACCGCACCGAACGTAATTCGAAAACCTAGCTGATTTAGGTACATGCAAGAACCAAAACTCAAAGAAAATGTTGGTGTGAGAAAAAAAAATGCAACTGGAGATTGGGGAATACCTGATCGGGGTGAATTAGATGATAGTGCGGTGGCGCGTGGTGTACACTCGCTTCACTCAGAAAAGGTGAAACAGGGTTGGGTTGGGTTGGGTTACGAACAGGTACAGAGGTGAAGAGTGAGAAGTACAATTAACGTTTTACAGGACAGTAAAAAAAGTTATTAAAGTATTGTTATAGTGCGTGCGTGTGAGTCAATTAGGAGAGTATAGATTCGTGGGTCCCGTGCCGTGTGCAAACTAGAGATGTCTGTTTTACCCGAATGTTTTGTTTGGATGGAAAATAATGGAAAGTGAATGTTGTTGTTTTTTTGGTTTTGTTTTTGTTACAAAATTGGAAAATAATGGGATGATTTAAATAGAAAGATATATGTTGTGATTTTGCTTTTTATTTGTATTTGTTGGAATGAATGAAATTAAATTTTTTTCTTTAATTTTATCGTGAATCGTTTTTTATTTGATTAAATAAATAGTAAGAAAAAATATAATTTAAAAAATATCATAAATATTTGTTTCATTAAGACACTACAGTAATTAATAGTTCTTGATCTTACCGAAATCAGAAAATGAAGAGTGGACTGCTGATGTCGTGGACTTGGTGTAATCAACAAAGAAGAGGGTCTACATGCAGACACTCTAATGCCAAAGTTAGAATCGATTCTAGAGGCATAAGAATTAGGGTTGGAAAATGTGAATACTTGACACTCATGCAGAGGAGGGTATTTATAGTGAACCCTCAACACAGGGTCAATGGTCTCCACTATAGGCTGAAAGTCCAAGCCCATAATGGATTATTGTCAGGATTTCCATGTGCACGTGGGGGTGAGCAGCACGTGCTAATCATCCTGGGTTAACTGCCCCGTGATCTTCAAAGGTGTGGGCAGAGTTTTCCGCTACGAGGGGCGAAAAATGTATTCCATGTAGGGGTGGAAATAGGCTAGGCTAGGCTAGGCTTTAGAAGGCCTGAGCCTGGCCTACGATAAACTTAAAAGGCCTAAGCCTGGCCTACGGCCTATCATAGGCTCAGTTTTTTGGCCTGGCCTGGCCTTTTTAAAAGCCTGGCCTGGCCTGAAAGCCTATTTAAAAAGCCTGTCTCTCATTAAAATTTTCAATTAATCTATATAACTGAAGAAGTCTTGTAGGTCATATATAAGTGAACCTATTTAGTATTTGTTATATATATATATATATATATATATATATATATATATATATATATATATATATATATATATATATATATATATATATATATATATATATATATATATATATATAGAGAGAGAGAGAGAGGAGGGATCAAATTACACCCGAAGAGTTACACCACGAGTTACACTCGTTCAATAACTACATCTCGAATTAATATTTTTTAAATTCAACCGTTGGATTGAAACATAGTATCATATAGATCATACCTATAAAGTTTGAGCTTAATCTATAATGATTTACTATATCATCAAGATATCCAAAGATTAACGTCAAAATGAGTTTTCATATAACGTTAATTTTAATGTAATTCAATGACATAGTAAATCATTATAGATTAAGCTCAAACTTTATAGGTATGATCTATATGATATTATGTTTCAATCCAACGGTTGAATTTAAAAAATATTAATTCGAGATGTAGTTATTGAACGAGTGTAACTCGTGGTGTAACTCTTCGGGTGTAATTTGATCTTTCCTCATATATATATATATATATATATATATATATATATATATATATATATATATATATATATATATATATATATATATATATATATATATATATATATATATATATATATATATATGAGGAGGGATCAAATTACACCCGAAGAGTTACACCACGAGTTACACTCGTTCAATAACTACATCTCGAATTAATATTTTTTAAATTCAACCGTTGGATTGAAACATAATATCATATAGATCATACCTATAAATTTTGAGCTTAATCTATAATGATTTACTATATCATCAAGATATCCAAAGATTAACGTCAAAATGAGCTTTCATATAACGTTAATTTTGATGTGATTCAATGACATAGTAAATCATTATAGATTAAGCTCAAACTTTATATGTAAGATCTATATGATATTATGTTTCAATCCAACGGTTGAATTTAAAAAATATTAAATTGAGATGTAGTTATTGAACGAGTGTAACTCGTGGTGTAACTCTTCGGGTGTAATTTGATCCCTCCTCTATATGTATGTATATATATATATATATATATATATATATATATATATATATATATATATATATATATATATATATATATATATATATATATATATATATATATATATATATATATATATATATATATATATATATATATATATATGGTAGCCTATTTAGTTTTTTTTAATATATATACATACATGAACCAACTTATTTAACATATTTCTAATATATATAAAAATATAGGCCGGCCTATAAGGCTTCATAGGCTTTTATAATAGCCTAAGCCTGGCCTATTTAATAAAATAGGCTTTTAAAAAAGCCTAAGCCTGGTCTCTTTATTAAATAGGCTTGGCCTGGCCTAGGCCTATGTAGGCTAGGCCGTAGGCCCCTGTAGGCCGGCCTGGCCTATTCCCACCCCTAATTCCATGTCGTGCAAGACGTGAGAGGCAGTTGATGGCGTGTCCTCGTGTGAGGAGCACGTGGGAAACGTGCTCTTCACTGGCTCTTATCGAATTGGGCCAGTGAGTTGGGTCATCCTCGACGCGAATGTGGATTGAGCTATGCCCGTTGGTGGACCAACTCTAAGCCCACTCCAGAACAGTTCTATATATGACTGGTATATGGACCAAGGTATGCGAATCAGTCTATTTAACTTATGACTGACCCTAATTTTGGACCACTTATTTTTAGTCTTAAATTTTGGGTTCAACCATTTAGACCATAAATTATGTCGGATAAATAAGTTGATTTGCAGATTTATTCGTAATTCGTCTAAAAATTATTTCCCACACAATTTATTGTAAAACGCGAATTTGGCTGAAAATGAGAAAATCTCGTATCAGAGATTTCAATTTCGCTACTAAAAATTTAATTTTTTAGTATATGATCAAAGTGAATTTTCTTAACGATTGTAAAAATGTGTTAGAGTAAATAATAGCAAGGGTATTTTTGTCATTAAAAAAATATGGGAGGTTCCAGGTATAACAAGGGGTGACAAGTTAAATTCTCTTTGATTTTTCATTATCATTGGGCTGCCACATTTTCATGGAGTTGGGTGTGAGTTGATCTTTAGAGTAATGTTGGTATCAATAATAACTGGGATGTTAACAAATTCACAGTGATACAAGGATCAAATTCATTTTTTTGGTTTTCACCATCAATATCTAGTCTACTGAACCGCCTAATCTGATTTGGAAGTCAATTTAGACATCAAGAATCAATTTGTTTAAGGTGAATGAATTGAGTATAATAAATTCTAGCATTAATAAGAATTTTTTTGGAGTTATTTGATGTCATGCTTTGTAGACGTGGATGAATAAGAAAAATCATATTTGATAAATATAGACCTTTGAATGCAAACATGATGGCTATAAATTTTAATAGTATGGCTATACATTTTAATAATATACTAGCGGAATACCCGTGCTATTGCACGGGGCCGTTTGGATTTAATATTACTTGGATAAGATCTATTTTATGAAGTTATTCCGTATATATTTAAACAATACGAATATTAATTGGATGACTATCGGAATAAAAATTAAACATGTAGTATGTTAAATAATAGTTAACGATGTAAGAGCTAATAATACATCCAAATTTTAGTTCTTTAACTAAAACAATAATTACATGTCGCAATATGTCATTTGTCAGTTTTTAAATTTGTTTTACGGATCATAAACATTGACATAATCACAAATATAAACAAAAAAATATTTAGCAACCTTTATGCATTGATTAAAGTAATATAACAACATTATACTTATACTTATTTTTTATATTTATAAAAGGAAAATGCTTAAGGGTACGAGAGAATTTTCGCACATCTTATGCAAATGAATTGTTAATTGATTTTTCTACAATTGGTTTAGCCTATAGTTATTTTACTGTAGTATAAAATAAATATTATAATCTCAACTATGAGTGCAAAATTCACAATCTAAACATGTTCGTGCAAATGATACGAAAAATCTCTCGTGCTATATAGCAATGCTCTTTATAAAAATACTTAGAACCCGTTTATAAAAACACTTATTTGATCCAACGCTGGGTAAAATAATTTTATAAAAATAATTAATAGATTTTTCTTGTTTATTAAAATATTTGTAACTTGTTTCCGTTTATAAAAATAATGGTATCACCAATATACTTTTTCGCATTTATAAAAATATTTTTAACTTATTCACGTTTATAAATATAATTGTATTAATAGTAGACTTTTCCCGTTTATAAAGTTATTTGTAATTTATTTTCGTTTATAAAAATAGTGGTATCAACAATAGTCTTTTTTCATTTATAAAAAAAATTGTATCAACAATAGACTATTTTTGTTTATAAAAATATTTGTAGCTTATTCCCGTTTATAAAAATATTTGTATCAACAATAGACTTATTTTCGTTTATAAAAATATATGTAAGTTATTCCCGTTTATTAAATCAATTGTATCAATAGTTGATTATTCCCGTTTATACAAATATTTGTAATTTATTCCGGTTTATAAAATCAACTGTATCGACATTAGAGTTTTACTTTTTTCCGTTTATAAAAATATTTGTAATTTATTCCCTTTTATAAAATCAATTGTATCAACAATAGCTTTTTTCCCGGTTATAAAAATAGTTAAAACTTATTCCTGCTTATAAATATAATTGTATCAACAATATTTTTTTTTCTAAATTATTAAAATATTTATAATTTATTTCCGTTTATAAAATAAGTTAACAGTAAACTTTTCTCCGTTTAAAAAATATAAAATATTTTGTAACTTATTTGTAACTTATTCTAATTGTATTAATTTTGTTATTTCAAATAGTTATTTAAAAAATAGTGTATCAATTTTTTCAAAAAATTTGATGCACTTACATTTTATGCCGGTTATTAAAAAGTTGATATAAAATCCACGATTTTCCAAAATTTACTATTTTACACCGGTATTTGGAAAAATCCGGCATAAAATCAAAGATTTTCTCAAAAGTTACAAATATATGTTAATAATATGCACCAAATTTTAAACATTAATTTGTACTTATAATAAATCATACATCTGATTATCTAACTTCAATTATAGAAGTTTAACTCTATAAAATTTTGTAAATTTTAAAAGATTTGATATTTTATTGAATAATTTTAAATAAAATATAATAAGTTTTTTAAAAAATGTAACTAATAATAATATTTTTAAATTTATATAAGAAAATTTATGCTTGATTATAATTTATAAAGATAATAATTAAAAATTAAATTAATTGTTTATAATAGTTTCTTAGAGATATTTTTGAAAATCAAGGAAATAATTAAGTAAACAAATATAGGGATAATAGTTATTTTTCCCTCTGCCAAATGGGCGAGGTTTGAAAAATTCTCTTTAAAAATAAAGTTTGGATTCGCCACCTAACATTTGAAGATTCTATATTGTTTTAGTCCCTCATGATACCCAGTCTTCAGGATATTTTGATGTGGCTTTTATTTGGTTAAGTTAATATTAACTTTTCTACGTAATTAAAAATAAACCAAATCAAAATTAATGTTATAATTTTATTTAGTTTAGTTTAATTTAGTTTATATTTAATATTGGTTTATAATTCAAAAATAAACTAATGTTTTTATATAATATTGAATTGAATTTAATTTAATAACAGTAAACAATATAATTAATATATTATTTTAAAAATTCAAAATAGTTATAAAAACAATGTTTATTTTCTGTTATCTAAAAATTAGAACCCGCAAATGATTAAGGAAATAATATATTATTATACTAATTAAGAAAAAAATTGTTTATTACTAATTTATTTCGGAAAAATTTATTATTATAAATTATAAAAAAAATTATTATTAAAAATTATGAAAAAAGTAAGAAAAATCTTATTATTTAAAAAAAATTATTATTAAGAGAAAAATCAAAGAAATGTAAATTAGATATCACGTGTTTTTTATTTTTAGAGTTTATCTTGTTTTTATTAGATAGATTTTTTTGTATATTTATTATTATTATTATTATTATTAAAAATAAAAATCAGATACACGTTCTCATCTTTGGTTAGTGAACAAACCAATCTTTCCAAAAACAACACAAAACCATCATATCTTCATCATCAATTCCAAATCACTATAATTTTTACACAAAATCTTTCCAAAAGCGGAGTCATTAAGAAGAATGGAAAAGTTTAAGAAAGTATTATTGTAATCAAAATTATTATTATCGGACATGTCCTGTATCATTGTAATCAAAAGTACTAAGAAAGTTTTTAGATTTTAACATTTTTTTTAAATAAAACTTATAATTTATAGAGTCTGCTGTTGATATAATCTGAAATGGACACACATAAAAAACACTAACACTTTTTGATAAATTGGAATTTTAATATATTTATTATATTTTAATAAGAGTTTTAATTATAATTAATATATTACTAAAATTTTAAAAGAAAAACTTACATAAATTTAATAACAACAACCATATAATATTTTGAATACTAAAACTAAAATGATATCACGCGGGACACCGTCGGGATTGACACTACTTAGATGGGAATTAAAACAAAAAGAACATTGTTAAAGTAAATAAAACGGTACAAACTTGAAAAGAAAAAGAGACTGAAAAGTAACTCTCTTCTTTCTTTAATCTCACGTGGAACCATGGCATAGGGAAGAGGTACTACTTGCTTTCATTAGGGAGAAAAAACCAATAATGATACACAGATGTATCAGTTTTTTTGAAAAGAAAAAAAAAGATCTCTTTCTTGTAAACTACACTTTTCATCTCTCTCATCTTTATTATATAAAAACAAAACGACAAAAAAGTAATGTTTAAAATCAAACATAGTAGCTGAATCAAGAACAAAACGGTGGAAATGAAGAAACTCACGGCGGCTCACATGAAGATCACGGTGGCTGAGCTTCTCCGGCGCGGTGGCCGGAGGTAAAAGGTTTCAGAATGGAAAAAAATTACATCAGCTTGTTCAGTTTCCTCTCCTCATTACGAATATCTGGTTAGTTTTATCAGAAAATTAGTACACAAGCACAGATCTAAAGAGAAAGTGCTCGTGATTTTGGGTCCAAACAAATATAAATACCGTGAAAATCAGAAATTAAAGGATAGAATCGTTATCAGAGAGTAACTCTCAACCTTTTAACGTGAACAGAGGAAGAAACGACGGAGGTTTGAAGCTTCCGGCGAGGGGTTGAAGATTCTGGCAAGAGGTTTTGAGATTCAGGAGAGTTTCATTTCTAATTTCTGAGTGATTCTGAAAAAGGTCTGACTAAAAAAAATCAACAAAAAAAATCTAATTAAACTCAGAACATGACAGGAAAAATTATCTTAACTGCTAAATCAAATAATTTAACTCCAAAATTGATTAACGAAACCAATTATGAATCCCTAATTTATGTATTTCATTAAAAAAATTTATGTACCTGAGAGAGCTCAAAAAGCAGAATCGTAGTAGTGGAACCTTTTGGTGGAGCCATTTGATGCAGAGGGGAAATAAATTGTACCTAGTAAATATCCCTAATTGATGAAAAATAAAAATAAATATGAAAATGTTGATTGAAATTGTTGTATTTGCGTTTTCACTCCTTTTTACTTGTTGAGTTTATGACTGAGTTTGATGAGTTGTGATAATAGAGTTTTGTGCGATGGTGAAAACAGATTTAACAACGGCAGTGGTCGGATCTGAAAGTTTTATTGCAGCGGTGAGAAAGATGAACGATTTTGTTGTAGCCGGAACTTGATAGGTGATGGTAGGTGATTGAGAGAGATGGTGGTTAGATGGGAATAGAAGAAAATGGGTCGTGGGAGAGATTGAAAAGTCTTTTCAAATACTGTGGCTTTTCAATTGTGTGCATGCACTAAACCAAGAGAGAGTGAATGTTTCTCATGAAAATATGTAAAGTGGCTTTTAATTTATCAAGTTGGTTGAAGTGAGATGGATTTATGTTTTCAAAATAAACTTTGTACACTCCAAGCCACCCTAACGTTATTATTATGTCTATGTAGAATAGGCATCTATAGTTTTGCAATAATAATTACTCCATGGTTAGGTTTTAATAATAAATAAAAAATTAGTAAGAAAATAATGAGGGATTGCCATGTAAGCAAATTTTGAATTACAATCAACCATATTGCAGTATTTAACAAAAAGACTAACCTGCCCTTAATTATTAGATTAATTTAAGTTAAACTCAGTTAGGGTATACTTGGTAATTCCCGGTACTTTAACTTTTATATATTGTTAATAGATATCATTCTACAAAGAACACATTGAGATAATAACACATAGCTTTCAAAAATAACAAACATGATGAAAATGGAGAGGTGAAGTGTCCTTCAACATAGTGAGTTAAAATTAGTAGTGATGAAGCTAGAAAGAAATGTGGTGAAGATGGTTTCAGAGTTATCATAATAGAGAGTGGAGGTGAGTGATTCGGAGGTTTTGCAAAGTATGCAAACAGGTGCGGTGTGTATATTTAGGACGTCTTTAAGGGTGTGCAAGACGACCTACCGGCTACCGCACATGCCTCACATTTTTTCATGATTAAACTATAGTAGAAAAAGGTCTCCGTAAAATTTCACGACTCAACTAAAGCTAACAAATGATTTTTACACAGGACATCTCAAAAGTTTGAGATGACTCTATGTATATTGCTAAGTTGTGGGTGTATGAAGGCCTTCGATATGCAGTTTTGATTAAGAGTTGGATGGGAGACTCTTTGGTGATAGTGATGGCTCTCTTGAGTGGTGATGGCATCAATCCAATAGTTAGTAGAAGATTGATCTACAATACTCATTTATCGTTGTTACAAATGACATGATAGGTGAAAGTTTGGTTTTCTTATCATATTGGATGTAGAATGAGTTATAATTTAATGTTTTATGAGTTCTGTCATGTTTTCTATAAAGTCTCTCGATTAAGTTGTAATATTCTCTCTTTCCCTTTCAATCACTTTGCAATTAAAAAAAGTTGTTAATTAAATCCTATATTTTGTCTATAAAATCTTATGAAAGCTCCATTAAATTTTAAAATCTCTGTCCGAAAGTTATTTTTTGAAGCATATATTGCATTGTTTATTTAATTTCATGCAGGATAAGTGAAAAAAGGTATGTTCGAAAACTATCTTTCAAACACATTACTTTTTATTGTTTATTTGACTTTACTCGTTAAAAATTAAAAAAGTTTGTCAGAAAAATAATTTTTAAACACGCCCTAAAAAAATTCTTCAGTTGAAAATAAATATGCATGCAAAAGAATAACTTTTGAAGAAAAAAAAAACAATTTTGAATTTGGGTAAATTATTTGAAAAATACATTCAATGAACAAATAGGAGTGGCAAAATAAAAGCTCGTTTTACATCCTTACGGAACAAGATTTTAATTTCACACCTTCGTGTATATCCCACCTCACTCCATTTTTTTCGGACTTTTACAACACGAACAATTTTATAAAATTTTGCAACTTTTAGATATGGTGTAGTGTATGCGAGTCCCCCAACTCTCATCAGTGTCAGCGAGTCCCCCGACTCATTTTTCTTGTAGAAAAGATCAAGGTTTTTTGCGCCCTCAACAATATTCACACACCGTCCCACCTTGTTTTCTCATACACCAAAATATAACCATACTCCTTTGCCCCCGCTGTGAGCAATCCCCTAAAACATTCTTTAGGAGTAGAGTTGTCAAAATGGACTAGCCCATATGGGTTAGTCCGCCAAGCCCGAAAAATTATAGGGCTTATGCTTTAAAATTAGAGCCTATATTTTCAGGGCCTTTTTAACTCAATCCTAAAAAGCCCGCTACACATTAGGGCTAGCCCATATGGGCCGTAGGTAGCTCATTAGGCCCGCATAATTATAAATTTTAAAAATATATATTAAAATTTATATTATTTACTCCAAAATTTCATATTGATTTTTCTCGCCTCACTAAATATTATCTCTATTCTATTCGATCTTTCACTTTTAAATATAATTCATTAATATAATCAACATTCTCAGATTGTGTTATATTAATTTTTTATTTATTTTAAATATTCAAGTATTATGTTATACAATTTGAACATATATTGTATTTAAAAACATATTATAGTATTTATAAGAGATAATATAGTACTAAAAAATATATTATGTTTAAAATACTATAATTTTTAATTTTAGTTATAATAAATATTATGGAGTTTTTATTTTCATTTTTTTAATTAATAAAGTCTGTTTAGGACCGGGTAGCCCGAAGTCCATCTAGGGCTGGACTCGGGTAGTAATTATCGAACTCATATTAAACCGGGCCTTTTTGGCCCAGTCCTAAAAACCACAGGACCAGCCCGTCTAGGATCGAGTAGCCCATTTTGACAGCTCTATTTGAGAGGCAACTAACCACTATAGAAGCCGTCTCATGTTCAAATATTCAGAATAAAAAACCGGCCTCATATCTAAATGTTCATAAAAAAAATATCAGATCTACTTTTGTATCATCCGTATCTACAAGTTCCAGACAGACAAAAATCCAATTCAGCACCGACGTAAGAGTGTTCATTAATGTTATTGCTAAGCCATGCTTCATCCACGTCATGATACGTGTCACACATGATACCCTTCAATTTGAAAGAAGTGTCGCACATGATATCCTTGAATTTGACATCACTAGTAATGAATAGGCAATCAAATGCCAATAATTATTAAAGAAATAATGGAAGTTGTGGGACACGTTCAGTCTTTTTTAATTCACTTAGAACCCAAGAAAGACATACACACACAGATTCAATTTCAGTCTTGAAGCAAACTTTTATTGATTCAAAATGTTACATATCTTTATTTTAAATCAAACAACTAAAAAAGCACATGACAAGTTCCATCTTAACATAACAGAATGAAAACCTCAAAGCATGACAGAACGAGACATGTAACAAAGGGAGCAAAAGTTTCATAGTATGACAAAATAATGGATGAAATCTGCAAGGAAGAAAACAACCATGTGAACTGTTTGCTGACCGAGAAAATATAAAGAGGAAGTCTTTTAAAGCTTTCTGTATCAAACTCGCTAGAAAGATTCATCTAACGGTTTGGTCTTTGTATCAATCAAGTGAAAGATACGAACAAATATAAAAAAGAAATCCAACTTCCCAATTGTGAAACAATCAGGGAAATACTAATCCATCTTTCAATTTAGACCGGAATTATGCCTTGACATCCCCAGACAAAACTGAAGGTTGAGGTCCAGTATTGATGTCAGAGGTTCCTTTGCCTGCCTGTAGAGATCTGGAATCAAGTGGGGTACTCCCAACCTTTGAAACACCAGAAGACTCGGAAAATCCATTAACTTTAACTTGCATTGAGCCTACTGTGACGACATCAATTGGTACCTGTTTGGGGGTAATAGTGACAGAACCAATCTTCAGGACAGAAGAAATATCTTGGCTATCAACTTCACCGGTCTCAGCCTTTTCATCCACAGATGCATTGCTGGTGGCATCAGAACTATTAACAGTAGCTCCAACACTTGAAATTGAAGTATGTTTTAAGCTATCAAGATCATCCGCCTTTGAATTTTTCTCATTACTGACGGGAGGAATTTCAAAAGCATAAGTCAGCTTTTGAGGTGGCTCAGACGCTGGTATCGATAACGAACTTCCAAAACTCTTGCTTAGAAATTTAGCTTTCTCCTCCTGCATGACCTTCTGTCGGTTTTCATAGTACATAAAGTCATCAAGCAGAGATGTCTTCAAAGTATAATTTTTGAATATCTTCAGAACTTCCAGACCCTTCCTATACATTATCTGCACAAAATATAGGCACATGATGGTCAAAATATACCATTTTCACACATTCAAATAAACTTTTTCTACAGAGAGAAAAAAAAGGTTAATGTACTTATAAATGTGGGTAGTTTTGTAAGTTGAGTTACGATCAAACTAAATTCTACGAAAATATGCTTATGAGCATTCTCCTCAATTTAATTGATAAAGAAACTACAGAACAGAACTTTATATACCTCTTGTGTGTCTCTGCTATTAGTTACAGGCTTGAACTCATTGTTCTCTAGTACAATGTGCCTAAAATTGGTATTTGGCACATCTTTTATGATGTGCCACTTTACAGGAAAGCTCCCACTCCATTTATCTTGCTGCCAGAAATCCACATCCTTATCGAAGTCAACAGGACCAACCATCTCAGCAACTCCACAAAATTGTCCACTGGCATTAACCTACATTAAAAAAGAAAGGGTCAGTATGATAAATAGAAGGGAGTAAAAAGCTTAAACTTGTACATGAGTTTCAGAAGTATAGGAAATGCATCAACGTAATGGAAACTCACTGAAAAGAAAAGAAAGATAGGACAGCTTCCAGATTTTCCAATAGCTTTTCTCCTAGCATCTTCATAAGCACTCTGAAGTTTCTTGTTTCCATGAGGTGTCGATGACCATACATTATATTTAATGCTTTTGTGAACGTCATCCTCACTGTATGATTTTATAACAAAAAACTTCGCAATTTCATTGTCAATAGGGAAGTCCTCCCTGTTATACTGATCAGTATGAATATTGTTCTCTTGAGTATTGGCATCTCCCGCCTTGTTTGTATAGGCTTTGATAGCCATATTTTTCGGCCTACTAGTTCTAGGGCCCCGATTTAGCTCACCCAATAATACATCACTGCCTCTATTTAAATCACCCGGCACTTTAGCAGCATGAACCTTTGGCCGAAATTTTGCAATTGCAGACTGTCCAGTAGCATTCAATCCATAGTCAGAAAACCCATTACTCATCGGGGCAGCTACATTCAATTGATTACGATGTGACAAAACATTTCCATTGGAAAAAGTATCCTTAGGCTGGAACGAGACATCAGCACTTCTAGCCTACAAAACCACAAAGGAAAAATATAGCTATTGAGCATTCTCAAAAATAAAATATCACCAAGACAATAAAGTTTCATACGTTGTAACGAAGTCAGCAAATACAACAATACAATTACTCCAATATATTTACAGCATGAAAGACCTCCATAAACTAATAAACATCTAGTCATTCCCTCGAAGTGTCTCCTAATTAAAAACATAGTACCATGGAAAAGCTGACCTATAAGACTATTAACTAGCTAAAATATTGTCAATGAGCAATGATTGTCACCTAAAGATGTCAAATGCATAACTGACTTGAGACAATATTGTCAATGGGGGAAGGTCAAAATTCTGCCATATAACATACTGTTGCAGCTTATGGCACCGCCGTAGCAGACCTCTTTTGACAAATTGCCTAAGACAACTGGCAACATATCTGCCACGCCAGCACTGACTTGACACACTCGAATTCAAATTTCAATGCAGCTCAAAAGAGTAAGCTTATTACCTGATGATAAGGTGATGAAGCAAAACCAGGAAAACCACTGTTAGGCCCGCTTCCATTAGGAAAACCACTGTTAGTTCCGCTTACATTAGGAAAACCACTGTTAGGGCCGCTTCCATTAGGAAAACCACTGTTAGGGCCGTTTCCGTTAGGAAAACCACTGTTAGGGCCACTTCCATTTGTAACATCTTTCTTTGCCAAAGCATCAGCTCTTGGCCCCTCAGGTTCCCAGACTAAGGAACCTGACTGATTTGATAACGGCTTTGAAGAGTTCATAGTAAAAGCAGCAGAGGCTGAATTGAACTTATGGTTCGTACCTCTTCCATCAGGTCTATTGACAGAAGCACTGCTATCAAATGATGGATCAACAGAACTGTCATGAAAATGTTCTGATTGAACATGAGGAAAATAAGCTGGCGCAGAAACAGGGTTTTGGTAATTGGGGAGAGCGTAATACTGTTGCGCTCCTCCAAATGACCCATCAACTCCCATCATAGCACCTGGAATATAAGGATTGTACGGATTGTATGGAGACTGTGCAAATCCATAGCTAGGTGTATAATATACATACGGAAAATTTTCATCTTGCGCACCCTGTCAGAGAAATAAGAATTTAAATCCAATGTCAGTCCAAAATATGACAGCAACAGATACATACAGGCAAGAGAGGAGAATCAACTCACCGTGTACTGAATATCAGGACCTTCTACACCAAAAATCCTAGGGTAGTCCTCCCATTCACCGGGTGATTCAAATCCTGGCCACAATAAATACCAAGCGGTCAACATGATGCATATTTATATATTACATAACACGTGATCAACCATATTCAACCCCAATTCCCCAAAGCCAAAAAGATACAGATATTATCGGACTTACCTGTACAGTAAAAACCATAATTGGTTGGAGCAGGGTAATACATGCTTTGATCAACAACAAACTCAGGAGCTCCTTCGTTAAACATGTCTCCGAATGGTTGAAAATTCAAAACTCAGGCTTGTAAACTGTAAGTATAAGCAGCTTCAATCTGAAAGATCAATGCACCAGTAATTAAATCTACCGTCAAACAAACTCAAAGAAGGCATGAAATTCACCAAGGAGACACTAAACCCCATACATTGTATACATACAAACAGAACCAACTCAAATTAAACCCCAAACAATCGCATGAAGCTGAAATTCATAGAAAAAGAATCAAAACAAGTAACCCTATACTCAAGCTACACTTCACGGTACCAAGCATTTGAATTTCTTTAATACACACTTAAATATTCATAACTCGTATAAAAAAACTGAAATTTCAACACGGTTTGACTTTCAAAAAAGAGAAACAGCTCAATAACTTACTAATTAAGAAAACAAATTCTCCCAAAAAAACAAAACCATCTATTCCTTACCCTAGAAAACAATAATACACAAATTGAACTCGTAATCGAGTATTCATATTCATATAACCTAAGCATGCAAAGGAAGAGAAATAACACAACGGAAAAAAAAAAAAACTGAGAGGATTAATTAATTTATTTATTTACCTGAAGAAAAAGAATAAAAAGTGAATGAAAAAAATCAAGCGAGTGTTGTGAAGAAAATCATAATGAAATTAGAGTTTTCTGGAACATTCTGAATGAGTATTTACGAAACCCTAAGAATCGAAGAGGGAAAAGAAGAAGAGAAGAGAGAGAGAGAGACGCTATAGCCTTTGAAAAAGGCGGTTTCGGTGTTGTGTGTGAGAAAGAAAAATAACCAAAAGGAAAAATTGAATCGCAAGAGAGAGGAGAGAGAGAGTGTGATATATAGTGAAAGTCAGAAAGAGACGTGGGAATAGATATTCTCACCTATTTAAGATATGGGCTTTTTGGTCATTTCGGTTATTTGGTTTGTTTTTAAATGCCCTTTTGGATTTTTGGTTTTGTTGATTTACGTGAATGCCCTTGTAATGTCAACGGATTAACTATAACGCTTGTTATGAAAGGGTGTGTTGAGAGGATGGAAACGTTGCCGTTTAGGCTGCTTGTTCCCTACGCATAGCTGTTATGCTGACTTGTCGAAAGTGGAAATTATCCAATAGATGTAGAATGAGAATTTAAGATTTGTGTGGTTTACCAGTTATGCCCTTGGTGTTGCTACACTCCACCGACATAAACTTTAGGGAAGGATCTAATAAGTTAGTGTCATGGCATTAGATAAAATTGGTTGATAAGTGACAATATATCAAATAACTACACTTCGATAAAATAAAATAAAATGTGATATAACCTTCGGTTAGTAAAAATATGAAAAATTATTTCGATTAAATCAGTTTAATATTTTGGGTGGACAAAACTCGCCCACCCGGCCTAAACCGGAGAAAAAAAACGTATTTGGACGGTGTGGATTGGTCCACGGGGTTGCAAAATCGGGTTAGAGGAAGTTCATTAGGGTGGGCCGGGTAATAAAAGCTAACCCACGAGTACCCGACCAGCCCAAATAAGAAAATTTGCGTTTAGGGAGAGGTAATACCTCTGACAAGAATTATTCTCTCATTTCACTCTCTCGTTCCCACCCAGTTCTTCACTCAAAAATCAAAGGTTCTTGAAGGTTCTCACTAATGTGATCTCACTCTCTCACTCAAGTTTGTTAGTTAGAGTCTTTTATTTACAGTTTTTTAATTAGGATGTCTGAAACTACGATTTTTAATAGGGTTTAAAAACCATTAATATTGAGAAATTGTTTTTTCATTTTTGTCAAGTACATCTTTTTACATTTATCAAGTTGTATATGGGACTTATTAGCTGATCTGGGGATATTTTGAGCTAAAATAGTTCTGATTTGTGTCTTCCATCAAGATACATATTATGTTTCAAGAACAAGAGCATTGTTTTTTGAGTTTTGTAAGTGCTACATGGTAAAATCTTGCACAAGCTTCCATAATTTATTTTATGAGAAACCGTTATTAATGTGTATCTTAGTTCTCTCACACATTTAATATATTAATAATTACTAAATTATTATTATAAATTGAAGCAAATATGAAAATTGATTTGTGTGTAGTTTATGTGTGTAGATTATTGTGTATGTAGTTCATTGATAGCCTGAAGCAAATATGACAATTGATTTGTGTGTAGTTTACGTGTGTAGATTATTATGTGTGTAGTTTATGTGTGTGCAGTTCATTTATACTAACAATTGTAAGACTGAAACTAATGAACTAACATTGTGAAACACAGTGAATTGGAAGCACACAATCTTTGTATTTTAAAATTCGACCTGGTGCAAAATGACTATTCAGTCTCTGTAAGACTAGCATAATAGCTTGTCATATAAGTGCTTATTCCTAATAGGAAGCTAGAGCATTGTTAGGATGCTTGAGTATCAGAAAAGAAACATTGAAGTTGCACTTCATGTATTTAAAGGAATAGATATTGATGATGTTATTCCAAAGATGAAAATGTATATATCAAGAAAAAGTGAATCGAATAATATACACCATCCAAAAAATTATTTTGTGCCTTCTATGTCAATACATGCTGTTAATTTACTTTTGAAGTTGTTTTTCTCAAGGCTAGATCATTGAAGACTCTTGGAAGGTTTCAAGGTATTTTTTTATCGTTCTTAAAGTGACTATATATTCATCTATCGTCTTGATTAGTATGTGTCGACATGTCAGTATCAATATAGTGTTTGGAGTTTGTGTTTGTATATATAATGTGTCAATATCAATTTCATGTATGTATGGTGTCTTTGTTTGTGTCAATGTTTCATAAGTCGAAGTTTCTACGTATATTCTTTAACCATTTGAACAATAAATAGTTGACACAATTGGTTTTCCCTTTCAGATTTTGTTTGTGACTGTAATTTAATAAATCTGCAGAAGCTGCACAATCGTGCATAACAATTTTAGACACTATTGAATCTGCATTAGTAGAAGGCTGGCCTGAAAACTTTATTTCAGACTGTAAATTACTAGAGACCGTAATGAAGATGGTTGAACTGCTTCCAAAGCTATGGAACCTTGCAGGTTCACCTTAAGATGTTGTCTAATCATTTAGGAAAACATTGCTTTATCATTGGAATTTTGACATTGAAGTAGCTACAAGAAACAACATAGAAGAGTTCTTCTGCTACAGATTCTATTCATGCTTTTAAGAATGTTATGTTTACATTTTAGTAGGAGAAATAGGAAACAAATAAATGGAGTTGAATGTTTGGCTATTAATTAGAAAATTTTGTGTACTGTCAAAAAAATTGCGAAAACTGTAGAATATATTGGATTAACCTACGACTCATTTAAACCCAACCCGTCCAAATCGATTGACAATTTGGGCGGAAATGGGCCCTATACTATTAACTAGGGTTTGGGTTAGATGACACTTTTGGGCCCGAATCCGCCCAACCCGGCCCGATACATATATGAATTCGAGTTTTTAATATTTTATTTATTTATTTCTAAAAGGTGAAATTTAATATAAAAAAATCTGAATATTTTTTAAAAAATTAAAATTTGAATTGGATTCAACTCCAAAATTCAATAAAAATATTTAATAAATATTAAATTATACTAATTATATTTAATGATAATTAATATTTTATTTTTATTTAAAATAAACTAAATATTAATAATTTATTTTAAAAAAATTAAAGTCGCCCTGTAAAATTCTGAGCATCCAACCATATTATCTTTTACAAAAATATTTTTAGGAATATTACTTTACTCTTTTGGCAAAAAATGTTTAGCTATTTTAATAATTAAATCCAATAGATTTTATCATTAAGTGAATCTAAGACAAAAAAAATCAAGTTTAACTCTTCGATTTTGCTCTTAGATTTCTTTCAGATGGTGTTTTTTAGTGTTTTCTTTGTCGGCCTGTTTAGGATTTCTATTTGGTCCGTTGATTTTCTCTTTTAATTATAATTTCCCCTTAATCGTCATACGGCTACTTTGTGCTTTTAGGTTTTCGCATCCTCTTATGGGTTTGTGATTCATTCTAAGTGGTAAGATTTCTTCTGCACATGGTTTGTGGTGGAATCGATTGGGTAAATCGATGTGTATCTTGTTGTTAATGGGTGTGTATCTTGATGTAGATTCATTTCCCAATAAATCGATATTGTTTTCATGTCTCATATACCTTTTCTCTTGATTTACTCTGATTAGTATCAATTTTTTGTTTTGTGGTCCCTTTTGATTCTAATCCCACGTGTTTCACCCTGTTCTTAGTACAACAAATTAGCAATCACATCATTTAGTACCTTATTGTATTCCATATTTTCATAGGTTTAAGTGTAAATACTAAAAGAATCGAGAGTTTCAACAGCAGACAAAAACAGAAAAATCAATCTCAAAGGCAAAAAAAAATTATTTGTCAAAATCACTTAGAAGAGCGAGAATCAACATGAGTTAAAATCAACCACAAAATTGAAAAAACATATTTGTCAAAATCATTTAGATCAACGAGAATCAATATGAGTTAACGTGTTTACCTCTTGAAGCGTTGAGGAGACGATCGCCAATGTCACAAAAGAGGAACACCTTTACTCAATCCACACGGACAATCACCTTTGAAGAATGTTGTGCTAGCAGCGGCTGCAAGGATAGAGGCAAGTGAGACAGTCTAGATAGGCCTCTTGGGAGGAGCAACATATGCTTTTTATATGCTTTTTCCTCTCAGTACTTAACCCTAATGGGCTTTATATGTTATAAGCCCAAATACCTCTATATTTAATTAAATATTTATTAATTGTATAACCATTAGTATTAATTGAATCTTATTTAGTTAAATATGTTAGTGAAAGCTCTAACAATTCTAGTGAAATTTTTGATAGCTTAAAACATGTTTTTTAAAACCTCCATCTCCAGGTCTTTACTCTTCCTCCCCTGACGAGACTCGCTCAAAGTAATATATCTATGAATGATGAACTTTGATTCTTCGGGTTTCACTTCCCACAACTCAAAACCCATCCTAATTACTAGATAGAAATTTAAGACATAATTCAGTGAATGTGAGAAAAATCAAAGAAGGAGGTTGAATTGTGTTAGCTTCTTTTTTGTAAGACACTTTTATCAGATTATGAACACAAGGTCTAGAGTTTGTTAGTTTGCAGCGGATAGAACAAAATCATAGGTAGAGAGTAAATAAAAAAGAGACACAAATTATTTATCTTGGTTTTCCTCCCACAAAATGAGAGTAGTCAAGTCCCCTCGCACTTCCAAGGGATAGGTGGGGGTTTATCTTCAAAGAACGATATATGTATTGTTCCAGATCATGATATAACATCTTTATCTCATGAAGGGGCGGAGTGTACAAATGGAGGGGTTTGATAACGAGGAGATTGTGGTTTTGGTTGTGGTTTTGATATGGGTTGGTCCTGTAAGGTTTGTTCAAGAATAAATTCAGGTTAGACCGAACAAGAACAACTTCGGGAACAGGGTTAGTTTCAACTTCTGGTTAAGGGGTTTTAGAAGTCATGGTTCCAAAGGAATGACATATAGAGGAGTGACATTAAACTCGGATTCATCAAAATCAGAGCCCGAGTTTGATGAATATTGAGGGCTTGAGGATGATATGAGTTGGTATTGAGGGCTTGAGGTTGTTTTAGATTGTTCTTCTGGTATGGTTTCTATGAACTAGTCATTATCAGTCATGATATTTAATGGAAAGGGTTATTCAGATATTAGAATAAGTGTAAGTTGGTTTTGTTCAGAAGGGAACTCACCAACTAGGCGTTTTGATAATTCATCTAGGAAAAATGGATTAAGGACGTTTTATAATATATGGATTATGGTTTTGGATTTAGAGGTTGAGGTAGGTTGAGGAGAACTCATGACAGGTTCTAAGGGTAGAGCCAAGTCATGAATTGGTAATGGTATGTGTTCATATATTGGTGAGGAGTTTGAGTTTTGGTTTCACATGGGAGATGGGAAGAATCTAAGATTGACTCAGAGATAGTGTAACGCCCCAAATTTAATTAATTGGTTAATTAAATTAATTAAGGATTTAATTATTGGAAATTATCGAAGTTGAGATTAATCGGTATGATTATAAGGGGCGTAATTGGATTAATATGTCAATTGAAGCTGTTAAGTATAAAGTCAGATTAAATTAGTCTGTTTAATCAGAGAAATAATATTAGAAATAATATTATTATGTTGGAGTATTTTATTTAATTGAGTTGGTTTGGTTAGTGTTAGTAGTGTGGAGGTGTGCCAAGAGTAAGTCCAATGTGAATAATACAACTGGTATTATTTTAAGTGGAATAATAATATATTATGAGGAAAAAATGAGAAATAAGAAAAAGATTAGGTTTTGGAAGAAAAGAGGAGTACGAGGGTTTGGCTATGAAGAAGAGAAAAGAGGCATAAGAAGTTAGAAGCTGCGGCGAAGCGGAATTCAACCGTAAAATTATAGAGAGACCGTCAATCCAAGGTAAGGACGGGGTTCAATCTCGAGATTGTATGAAAATTGTCCTGTGTGTGTAATTGATGTTACAGACTGTTTCATAATATTGTGTGTATTCTGTGATTTGTGGACATTATTTTGTTCTATGAAAAATTGCAAGGGAACGATTACATAAAAATTTCGTAACAGAGAAATACTGAAATACTGAAAAGGAAGGTGTGCCGAGGGGCACACCATTGTGACGACCGGCAGGCATTTGGGGGAAGGGGTGCCGATCGGCACACCCCTGGTGGCAACCGTCATGGGCTTGTGACGAGGGACGCAAGTCCTTTTCTTTGTTTTTTGTTGTTGTTGTTGTTGTTGTTGTTGTGTTTGTTTGTTACTATGCCTGACACGTTCTTTTTAAGAAAATGTAGGCCTAATAAATGGTGATGGCGATTCATAGTTTAGGACATTATATAGTTTGCTTAAATTATAGAATTAACATGTTACAGAATTAATTAAATACTCTAATAACATTATAGACTTAGTGAATAATTGGTAGAAGTTCTAGTGGCATATTTTGTATGAATTAGCATTAAAATGGCAGAATTAAAATGATAGCATCTCTATTGACCCAATAAATGAAAAGGTAGCACCTGTGTGCATAGTAGTATACAGGTAGCATTTAATTATAGGTAAGATGTATGTAGTTGAGTTACAAGATTTGCATATGAATAACAGAATTAATTTAATGGGGTTGGTATATGTATGTAGCATAATTATTTAGCGGAAGTATTAAATAGTAGGACTATGATATTGACTGAGAACAATATAGAATACTTAATAGTATAATTTAATTTAGTTAAGTAGTCCAGTTAAAATTACAGTGTATAAGTCCAGTCGAGCTATTAAAAATAGCAGAGTAATAGCAGAGTGATAGCAACAATATATTTGATGACTGGTGGGTTTTAATAACAAAAAATTAGTAGTAGATGTGTTAATTAAGTAGCAATAATAGCAGTACAATAAAACAGTACCGAAAGTGGGAATTAGTAGATTAAGCGGTATAATTAGTTGTCCAGAAATAGTTGAAAATTATCGGAGTAGCTCGCATGTACTTGTAGGTATTTTTGGCTGATTCGTTGTGTTAAAACTATGTCGGATTTGTTGATTTACAGGTGAAGTAGAATTATGTAGATTTGTCCCAACTTATGGACATTATTAAGTTGCAGGTTTTGTGACCAATGTTGTGTTAAGTCGAGTTGTTGCTATTATTTGTTGCTGCTGATTACTTATTGTTTAATATGTCATTTTTGAATATATTATTGTTGTTGATGCGTTGTTGTGGTTGTAAGTTTTTGTTGATGCGTTGATTAAGTTGTAGGCCTATGACCAGTGTTGAAGTGACGATGAGTACCTCTAATTATTGGTACAATGGTGATACATGCTTATGCCTTTTGTTACGATGATTGTTGTTGTTCTATGTGATTGGTGCATTCATTGAGTCACATACATTTGTATTTTTGTGACGGTTGGCAAACTAGCGACGAAGGCTTATGCCTTGATGCCTCTATTAACTATCAATTTTCTAAGTTGGGTGTCCTGCTCCATTATGAAGTTAGGAGTTATGCTCCAATGATACCACATGCATGTGCGCAGTTGAGTCGCATCTTGAGTTGTGTGTTAAAATAATTTGTTGTTATTAAGCTGTGTTTATTTAAGTTGTTATGCTGATATGATGATTAAATGAAGTTGTCTTGTGGATGTTATTATGTTGTTTGTTGGTTTTTGCATATTTGTTGTTTTAAAGTGGTGATATTTGTATGATCTAATATAATATATTGTTTATCATACACTTGTTTATATTGATTTGATATCTCACTCTTTCTTTTGTTTCGCCGTTATCTTTATACTGGTAACATGCAGGTGATTCGCAGTGATGAAGATTTAGTAGCTTCATTGAATCCAAGTTGGTGTTGTCGCTCTGATACGTAGCACTTGGGGGGTGAACGATAGTTATTTCTTTTGTGGTTTTAATTGTTATTATTACTTTAGATGTTGAACTGAAAGTTGAAGTTATGAAAGTACTTGGTGTTGTCTTATAATAAGTTGAATTGAAGTATGACGTTATGAATTATATTGAGTTAAATTAGTTGATTCCGCTGCATAGTAATAATAAAATGACTTGTTTTCAGCAAGATTAATATAATTTGTTTGAGGTTCATCCAAGCATGTTGTGCCATGTATCTATGTGCTTAATGTGATTAATTGTCGTTGTTTTAAGTTGAAAATGTATCATCCCATGTTGTGTTGAATTTTTATAACTCTAATTTTCGTTACAATTACCGATTATTCGTTGGATAGAACTAGGGTGTTACAGACAGGGTCCAGAATGTTACCTTTTTTTTTACAGCTTCTACAACATCTATAGTAGCTTCAGCAGCTACCTTAGTTTCCATAGCAACTTTTGGATCCTAAGTCTCGACAACAACCAATCTCACTTGTTGAACCCCAACTTTAAAAGACTCACCAACAACCTTTAATATAGCTTCAACAACAACTTTTATCTCCTTGGCTTGTTGCCTTAGAAAATCAGCATCCGAAGGCTATTATATGTTGTGAATTCAATACCAAGAACAAAGTATAATGCAAGGGAAGAATAAAGGACAAGGAAGAAGAGGAACACAAGAATTGGTTATAACTGCTATTCTTTTACTTTCTCTTAAAACAAGATTACAAGTTTACAAGAATAACAAATAACCTCTCTCACCCTAAATTAGGATTTGCAGCTTAGCAATGATGAGAGACTAGTATGCTATTTATAATAAAACCTAACATACTAACTAATGGGCTTTCTCAGCAAGGCCCATTACACAAGCCAACTTAATACACAAGCTAACTTAACAAATTAGGGTTTAAACACTAAAACCTAATTTAACATGCTAACAACCCTAGCAACTTCGACATCTGCATGCTAGACCCATCTTCGACTACAGTAGAGTTCGATCCAATATCTCACAAATCTCCACCTTGGACCTAACTCTACAACGTCAAGGGAACAAACTAGCTTTCTTCATGCAGCTTTATCAACTGCATACAGTGGAAAAACTTGCAACTCGGCAATGTCTTGGTGATCATATCAGCAGCATTGTCTTCGGTCGAAACCTTCAGCACTTGGACTTCTCCACGCTCGATTACTCCTCTGACGAAATGCAGCCTCACATCAATGTGCTTAGTTCGCTCATGATAGGCTGAATTCTTCGACAGGTGTATTGCACTTTGACTATCACATTTAACAGTGATACCTCGACCTTTAAGTTTCAGCTCCTTTGCAAAACCTTCAAGCCACAATGCTTCTTTCACAGCTTCAGTTAGGGCAATATACTCCGCTTCAGTGGTTGATAGAGCAACAACCTTCTCAAGTGTTTCCTTCCAACTAATTGCAGTGCCAAACATAGTGAAAACATATCCAAAAATAGATTTTCTGGAATCCATACAACCTGCATAATCAGAGTCGACATATCCTTTTATTACTGCTTTACTATCTTCACCCAAGGCTCCACCATAAATTAGGACTCTATTCAGAGACCCATTTATGTACCTTAAAATCCACTTCAATGCTTGCCAGTGAGCCTTTCCAGGGTTTGCCATGTACCTGCTTACAAGACTTACTGCATATGCTATGTCGGGTCTAGTACAGACCATAGCATACATCAAAGAACCAACTATATTAGCATATGGGATGCTATTCATATAGGCTCTTTCGACATCAGTATTGGGACACTGATCAATACTCAGCTTGAGTTGAGGGTTTGTTGGAGTCACAACTGGCTTCGAATTCGACATACCAAACTTTTCGAGAATCTTTCGGAGATATGCCTCTTGAGATAAGCATAACTTCGACTTCTTTCTATCTCTTCGAATGTCAATTCCAATAATCCTGGAAGCAGCTCCCAGATCCTTCATATTGAACTCCTTATTTAGTTCAGCCTTCACCCTCGTCACATCTTCAACATTGTTGCTTGCTATAAGAATATCATACACATAAAGCAACAAAATAACAAATGAATTACCAGGTCGAAATCTGAAGTAAACGCAGTGGTCGAACTGACTTCTAATGAAACTTATGCGTGACATGAACTTGTCGAATCTCCTATTCCACTGTCGAGGAGATTGTTTCAGCCCATACAAAGATCTCTTTAACTTGCACACATAATCTTCCTTCCCCTTTTCGACATACCCTTCAGGTTGCCTCATTAGGATCGTTTCATCTAGATCACCATACAAGAGCGCAGTCTTCACATCCATCTGTTCTAGTTCAAGATCGAACTGTGCCACCATGGCAAGCAAAATTCGAATGGACCTATGCTTCACAACAGGAGAAAACACATCATTGAAGTCGACACCTTCTTTCTGAGTGAAATCCCTCGTAACTAACCTTGCCTTGTATCTTTTCGACGTCACTCCTTCAATTCCTTCCTTAACTTTGAAAATCCATTTACAACTGACTAACCTTGCCCTAGCAGGTTTCTTGATCAGTTCCCAAGTGTGATTATCATGAAGAGATTTCATCTCATCATCCATGGCCTTCAACCATTTAGTCTTATTTCGACTCCTCATAACTTCCTTGTAGTCTCTAGGTTCTTCGTCTAGAACCTCACTTGCAGAGATTAAGGCATAAGCTATAAGATCTGCATACCCAAGTCTCTGAGGTGCCTTGATGACTCTTCTCGACCTATCTCTCGATAATAGGTAGTCATCGACAGTTTCCTCATTCTCAGCATCTTCTTCTTCTTCGACTTCATCTGGGATATGCAATTCAGCATCAACATGCTCCACCTCAACAGGAATCTCTACTTGTTCCAGCTCTTCGTCAGATGTTTCTGTACTTCGACCAACATCATCAGTTTTCTTAAAAGCCATTTCAGCTTCATTGAAAACTACATCTCGACTGGTGATACACCTCCTGTGACCTGGCTCTAGGCACCATAGCCTATAAGCTTTGACTCCTTCAGGGTATCCCATGAACATGCATTTCAGAGCTCTAGGGTCGACCTTGTCTTGCCTAATGTGAGCATAGGCTACGCAGCCAAATACTCTCAGTTTGTCGAGATCTGGTGGATGTCCCGACCAAACTTCTTCAGGTGTCTTCATATCTAACGCTGTCGAAGGACATCTGTTTATCAGATATGTTGCTGTCGAAACAGCCTCAGCCCAGAACACCTTCTTTAGTCCAGCACTAGTCAACATGCATCTGACTCTCTCCAAAATAGTTCGATTAAACTTTTTAGCCAAACCATTTTGCTGTGGAGTACCTGCAGTAGTTCTGTGCCTTGCAATACCAGAGGCAGCACAAAAGCTGTCGAATGCCTCATTGCAAAATTCAAGGTCATTGTCGGTTCTCAACCTTTTGACCTTTCTGCCAGTCTGATTTTCAACCAGAGTCTTCAAACTTTTGAAATTCTCAAAAGTTTCATCCTTAGTCTTCTGGATGAATACCCATAATTTCCTGGAATAATCATCTACTATGGATAGAAAATACCTTGCTCCTGAATGCGATGGACACCTTGCAGGCCCCCAAAGATCAGCATGGATGTAATCAAGGAATCCATGTGTTCTACGTTTGCCTTTGTTGAACTTCACTCTGCAAGACTTTCCAAGTACACAGGGTTAACAAAATTTCAGCTTCTCGACTTTGTCTCCACCAAGCAGATTTTGTTTCCCTAATTCGACCAGGCCCCTTTCACTGACATGGCCCAATCTCATGTGCTAGATTTTTGTCTTCGACAAAGGTTTCGTGGATGCAACATTTGTCGAATCACTTACAACTTCAGCCTCAAGGGTATACAAGCCTTGTTTCATCACGCCTCTCAAGACTTCCTTCGACCCCTTCATGACTCTTATGACATTTTTCTCTCCTTGAAAAACATATTCTTACTTGTCGAATTCACCAAGAGAAAGTAGATTTCTCTTCAAATCAGGAACATACCTGACTTCAGTCAACAACCTTATTGATTCATCATGGAGCTTGAACCTTACGGATCCAACACCTGCAATCTTGCAAGCCTTGTTATTTCCCAGCAATACTGATCCACCATCTTGATCACATAATGCCTCGAACAAGTCTTTGTTTGGAGTCATGTGCCAAGTGCAACCTGAATCCATAATCCACTCTCTTCTCGAGTCACTCCTTGAAACCACAAGAACATCAAATGATTCAAAATAGTCTTGAACAATGGTTGCATTGCCATTATCCTTACCTCCATGATCTTTCAGGCGTTCAGGGCACACCTTTCTTGTGTGACCCCCCTTATTACAATGATAGCATCGAATGCCAGATGCTTCGCCACTGTAAGACTTCGACTGGCTTTTGCCCTTCTTCTTGTCAAACTTACCATCCTTTCGTAAGAGTTTTCCTTTAACGGCCAAACCTTCGCCAACAGTCGAAGGTTTATGCTCCTTTCGTTCAAGTCCTTAGAATACAAGGCTGATTGAACTTCTTCAAACGTCAGGGACTCCATTCCATACAGGAGAGTTTCTTTGAAGTGAGCAAGTGATCGAGGCAAAAAACACAATAGTAACAATGCTTGATCTTCATCATCGATCTTCAAATCAATATTTTCAAGATCAAGAATCAGCTTGTTGAACATATCCAACTGCTCAGCCAACACTTTATCTTCAATTATCTTGAATGAATACAAAGCTTGCTTCAGGTAGAGTCGATTTACCAGCGATTTGGTCATGTACAAACTTTCAAGTTTCACCCATAACCCTGATGCCGTCGTCTCCTTTGATACCTGCCGAAGAACCTTACCACCAAGGCTCAACAAAATTGCGCTGTGTGCTTTCTCGATCATATTCGTCTTCTCCGCTGCCGTTAATGCAGCATTCATGGCGGCCTCTCCCTTCAACGCTTCCAAACAACCCTGTTGAACTAGTAGGGCTTTCATCTTCAAGCGCCACATACCGAAATCATTCACTCCGATGAACTTTTCAATCTCATACTTTGTTGAAGGCATCTTCTCCACGCTCACCGCACCAATTTGTTGTGAATTCAATACCAATAACAAAGTATAATGCAAGGGAAGAATTGGTTATAACTGTTATTCTTTTACTTTCTCTTAAAACAAGATTACAAGTTTACAAGAATAACAAATAACCTCTCTCAACCTAAATTAGGATTTGCACCTTAGCAATGATGAGAGACTAGTATGCTACTTATAATAAAACCTAACATACTAACTAATGGGCTTTCTCAGCAAGGCCCATTACACAAGCCAACTTAATACACAAGCTAACTTAACAAATTAGGGTTTAAACACTAAAACCTAATTTAACATGCTAACAACCCTAGCAACTTCGACATCTGCATGCTAGACCCATCTTCGACTACAGCATGCACACTTCGACACCAGCATGTGAACAACCTTCGACTTCATGCTTAACTCTGTCGAACTGTCGAACCAAGAAGCTACCCTTCGACCATACTAGAGTTCGATCCAATATCTCACATTATGCAACTTTGTTCTTCAGAGCAAAAGACATAAACTTGGCTCCCTCTTCCACATATTCTCTAAGTTGTTCCTTATCCTTCTTATTCGACTCATTGGCCTTCCTTAACAGAGGTTACTCATCTTCCTCTTCTTCTTCTTCTTATTCTTCTTCTTCTTCTTCTTCTTTCTTAAGAGGTAACACCATATTCCTCAGTTTCTTCTTCACATGAGAAGCTGTTATGACAGAAAAGAAGATGCCTTTTGAGGAGTTCTTCCAGTTACTTTACTTCTTGTCTTGACAGGCATAAATACAACATAAGAGACTATCTTTTTTAATTCCTTATGAACCAAACCACAACCTTATTCTTTTGTAGCTTTTGAGTCTCCTTCTGATCATTAGAAGCAGCCACCATCCTCTTCCTCGAAGGCTTATACATATCTAATTGTGCCTCTAGAATATCTTCCACAGTCAAAACAATACCAATTTCTTCTTTTGTCATCTTGATATACTCCTGAATCACCTCTAGATTGTCCATCTTATAGATGATAGAATAATCCTAAAGATAATCAATATTGGAATTTTTTATCTTCAGACCAACTTTTGACTTCACAACTACCTTCTTGCTGGTGATCTTCATATTACACAAAATAACACCAGATAATATGCTCCCTAGGATTCTTCCAAATCTTGAGCAGCACAAGCTTCCTTATGAGTTTCAACCAATCTTCTCTGATGGAATAATTCTTAAAGAAGCCTTGCATATGGCACATTCTTATTTTAATGCTTTTGGATTTCCTTGATAACTTCACACAGATGGTTGAAGATGTATGTAGATATATTCATCTTTTCTCTATTCATATAAACCATATAAAGTGCTTGTAATCCCATGAGATACGATCAATATTTCCTTGTTTGGGAATCAGACTGCCATTGCAACATACATATTCTTCACCTTTCCATAATCATCAGAGTTGGTGAATAGAGTTGACTAGATCATATTTGCTTCTTGGCTGCCATCTTTATAGTTAAGAACATACACTCTTTCATTCTTCACACCAGTAAGTTGAGCAATATGGCTCTTAGTGATGGTCACTTCAACTCCTATTAGTGCAGACCTAATTTCAACTCCATTAAACTCCTTCAATTATCGGATGAGATATTTTTTCCCGTCCCTGATGCCCAAGTCAGTTGAGGGAACCGCCTCTGAATTTTCAGATCTTCCTAAGAAGCCAGCCTTCTGGTGCCCATATCAGTTGGAAATATCTGCATGATGATTTAGTTCATCAAAAGAAGATGTTTGTTTATTCCTGATAGCTCAAATCAGTGTAAAGACATTCTTTCCCTGGTGCACACAAATCAAAAGATATATTGTCCCTGTCCCTGATATCCAGATCACTTGAGGGAGCCGCCTCAAGATTTCCAGATCTTCCTAAGGAGCTAGCCTCAAATACCCAGATCAGATGGAAATATCTGCCTAATGATTTATTTTCATCAGTAGAGATGCCTTTTTACCTGATGCCCAAATCAGAGATATCTGCTAGTTCAGATCATTCAGAGATATCTGCTAGTTCAGATCATTCAGAGATATCTGCTAGTTCAGATCATTCAAATATATCTGCTAGTTCAGATTATTCAGAGATATCTCCTCCCGATGCCCAGATCGATGAAGACATCTAACCCGATGCCAGATTGGAGACATCTGCCACATCTGAATCCATATCAGTCGAAGATGTCTACCCTCTCTGATGCTCAGATCAATAGAAGTTGCCCCTTGCCTGTAGGGATGCCCTTTTCCAGTAGGGACGTGTTCCTTCGCATCTGCTGTTTGGGACATTTAATTATTAGAGCGCAAATTTTCGAGTTCATTATGGTATTCAATCCTCTTTCACGTCAATTGTTCGGAACTCTCGTTTCTCACCCGTCAGGTTCAAGAAGTTTGAATAGGGGCAGCTGTTGCACCCCAAAATCGTCTCTCTTTATTTTTGCTATAAGTTATGGGAGGCGTTTATTTCGTCACTTGAAAATCAAGGAAAAAATAATAAAGAGTTCTTAGTTTTAAGACAGTTTGGTGCGAAAGTCTCTGTTTACGGTGTAAGTGCAAAATTCTTAACTTCCGACTTGAAGGATATATAGGCTTGGTTCTCGCGGGGTCAGTATTCTCTACATCTTTCGTGTTTGGCTCGGAGGCTAATTCATCAGGGAAAGTGGCAGAAATTAATTGTTTATGAAATGTTAGTTTTATCATTTCACTGTCTCTCGGATATTTGAAAATTCATTACTTTTGTCTGTTAAGTTCGTTTGAGGCGAGCAATATGCCAAAAGTTCCGTCTTGAGCTCTATTACATTTCACGTGTTGAGGTCAAGAATGATTTCCTTGAGGAATGTCCCCAAATTCGCAATTTACCTGAAGTTTTACGGTGGAAAAATGTGTTGAACCGCTGTCTTTGGGACGCTAAAAAATTCATAACTCTCACATTGTCTACTCGATTCATCTGAAATTTTAACTGGAGTTTCGTATCGATGCCCCCAACATTTTGTATGTTTGAGCCCAAGGCCAAATATGCACCAGAAATTCCAGAGTATTGCAAAAGCATCGTGTTTTTTCCGTCGAAATGCGTTTTTGGGCATGGCGCGACAAAATTCAAAATTAAATAACTCCCTCAATTTTTATCTGATTGAGCCCATTATGGCAGCATTCTCATTGAAATTTTGTTAGCTTCAATTTATCTTCAGACCTCGAGTTCGAATTTGATAGGAAGATCGAATTTCATCGCGTTCTTTGAGCGGTACGAATGAAAATTCTGCACTGTTAAATTTTCCGCCTTAGATGACCGGATGAATTTCTCGGTGTTCAAACGCGCATAACTTCTTCACCATTTACGGGATTGATTTCGTTCTCGCAGTTGCAGTTCACAAATTACGTCATCTTCAATTTGTCGGTGTTCTTGTTCTCAACTTCCGCGCTGAAACGTGTTTCCTCGAAAAAGAGCTTAAAAAGGGCATTTATGAGGGAAATTTGAAATTTATATTTGGGCACACTATATATTTTCTTTTCCCTCATTAACCACTTTCCATTCTCTCTCCTCACAAACACACAAAAATATTTGCTCTCCATTCTCACTAGAATCAAACTCTCTTTCTACCAAGAACATCACAACAATTTCAAAATTTTTATCAAAAACCTCAAGAACATATCAACACAAAATCAAAGAAGATTCAAACTCTCTCCTCTTGCCACCACCGCAGACCGCCACCTCCCGACCAACATCACCGCGCGTGACTACCCTCATCGTTGGAGCTCTGACGAGCCACCATGGACATCCCCTCCGTTCACCGAATCGCCACCATGCGATCTCTTTGTCCTCCTCTCGCGGTTCTAGCGATAGTGCTCCCTCCGTCTTCGCATCTTGTTCGCTTCTTCAAATTGGTAATTCTTTGATTCCTTAATGATTGAATGTTGATGATATATGTTGTTGGTTAGTTTCAATTGTTGATGATGTTGTTGTTTGTGTGTGATGAACATAGTTGGTGATGTAGTTGTTGTGTTAAATTGATGAAGATAATTGTTGTTGAAAATATGCATATCAAGTATTTTTATAAATGCTTGAATCAAGTGAATGTTGATATTATTGTGTTGTTGGAAACTTAATTGAGATAATAACATTGCTTGATGCTTGAGATAATTGGGTTGATACTTTGTGGTGTCAATTCATGGATAATACTAGTGATTTGTTGGTGGTAATTTTGTTGATTAGTGCGAATTTGGAAATTAAACAAGTGATGAAAGTTTATTAATGATGTTGTTCTAGTTGTTTCGCTTGAGAAAAAATACATGAAAAATGTTGGTTGATGGTAGCTAATGGTTGTGGTTCATAATTGTGCCTAATTATTGAATTTAAATGTGAAACATGAGCTTTAATTGTCCCAAACATGTGCTGGAAATTAAATGGTTGTTATTGCTCTTATTTGTTCAAGATAGCCATAACTTGTGTTTGTAGAAAATGCTTGAAGAAAATTATTGCTTATTGGTGATGCAAAATTGTTAATTGTGAGACGTGGTGTTGTGTTGACTTGTGATATTATTGTGACACTCACTACTTGTTCATGAATCTATATGTGGAAATGCTTGTTGTTGTGAAGTTAACATGAAAATCCAAGAACATGAACAAATTTTGTTGTTAATTGATAAAAAAATATTGGAATCGCTTGTTACTTGAATTCTACTGTTGAAAGGATATTTGTTGCATATTTGTGGTTGACGAGTTTAAATGCTGAATATTGTGTGCTTGTCAAGTAATTTTCATGAGTGACATAACTGTGTCGGTTTCGTTCATTTCGTTCTAATTTTCTAACCGCTTTGAGTTTTAATGATTGTGAATAGTGTTTTTTAAGTATGTTGATGATTCCGGAGTTGTTTGTGAACTTTTTTAGCCGATTTTGACCGACTTTTTTTTTTATCGATTTTGCTTCTGTCAGCCGACGAAAGTCCCACTTCCGGGTGGATTTAATCGAAATCGAGTTCATTTTTGAGTCCGTTTGGCACGTTTGCAAATTCCGAGCAAATAGTTTTTTGTGCTTATTTTTTGATTTTGTGGTTTTTCGCTTCCGAATGACACGTATCTTGTGCTTTGAATTTTGCTTTACTCACATTCATGTTTGCTTGGTTGATCGTGTGCTATTTCATTTGAGTTTGCTTGGCTCATATTTAGTTCGTGCTTACTTTGTGATTTATCATGTTTATTTACCGTTTTGGGTGCATATTCTATATGTGTTACCGTTTTGTGTCGTTGCTGCCCCGTACACTAGTTTGTGCTTCCCACGCGTGTTTTACGTGTCTTTTCCACTATTTGCTTCCATTTTGCTTTACAACACAATTGTGCAACTTCGGTTGCATTTCTTTTGTGTCTAATAATGTATGCTAGTGTGTGCAAAGCACATTGAGTGAGATTGTCGATTGACGCGCTTTGCTCCATGTCCCGCTTTATTTGCGGGATAAGATGACATTTCCACTATTCTGATTCTCTCGTCCCACCCGTTAAGACATGACATATATACCTGTTTGTTGCATGTCTGTATTGTGATTTCTTTTCAGGTGTATTACTCGGATGTGCCGATACACACTCTAAGTCCGACACGCGATTTATTTTTGCGTTGTCACCATTGCGCTTTGTTGATGCTATACCATCCACCGGATATCTGACACTTTTTGTTGCTTGTTGCTAGCTTGCACGCTGACCTTTAGGCTTTTTTCTTTAGTTGATGTTATTTACGGATTATATTCGTCTAGTATTGTTGTTCCCTTTTATTCTCTTTTTCTGCATCATCATTTACCATGAGAAGTAGGTTAGACATTCATTTTATCTTTTAGTTGAAAGTCCTCATTAGGAGGTCATGCTTGTGGTTGTTTATAGTTATGCTTTGTGGCAGGGTGTCACGGTGTAGTAAGACCTCGTGTAGGCAACACTGTTAAGTCTTCATGGTAGGCAAGCGGAGAGGGTTCGTAACCGGCCCCCGCCACGTTTCATCGAGTTGTTCAGTTAAGCGCGCATTACATGTTGCTGCTTCAAAACTGTCCCCTAGTTAAGTGGAAGGATCTTGCAATCGGATCCCCACGCCTTGTTTAGCTTGCGTTGATCGACGTTGATGCTCTGTGTACATACGCACAGTTATCGTGTCCCTCTTTCCTCCCATGTTTATCGAGTCCCTCTATGTACACACGCCACGTTTCATCGAGTCCCTCTCCCCCTTTATCCCTCGCTTGGTTTCCTCGGTTGATTCGACCATGTTAGCTATAGCACCCCAGTTTCCTGGTCACTACCTCGATTTCCCCAGTAGGTTGCTAGATTTCTCTTTTGCATGCTAACTTATGTAGATATTTCTCTTTCCACTAGGATTTCTTTCAGGAATCTTTAGAACACAAACTACACTCTTTCTTTTCTTTTGCCTTCATGGCGCTTAAGAGCACGTTACTTCCTTCCTACCTCATGGATGCAAATGTAACTGTCCAACTAAAAAACACAAAACAAACAGAAACTAGTTAGCCGAGCTACGATAACTCTGATTCCTAAAAAAGGATACGTTAGCAACTTGGTAGGGCCTATGCGAGTACAATTCTTTCTTTTCCCTACAATTTGCATTTATTCTAGCTTAGCTTTAGACATAAATTCTTTACACACCCATAGATTAGACAACAAGCGTGGATCCCATCGAGTACGATGGACGTGAGGGGTGTTAACACCTTTCCCTCGCGTAATCGTGCTTATCTTTCCCCATGTTTATTCTGTTTCTCTGATTCGCTTTGACCGTGCTTATCCTTCCCCGTGTTTATTATGTGTTTCCTTTCCTTCTCTTGGGATAAATAGACACAGATAGCGACTCTATTTCTTGCGACACTTTCGCGTTTGTACTTGGATGAAAATCTCGGGAACGACACAAAGGAATCAATTGAAAAAGCTTTATATTCAAATTCAAGCAAGTACAAAGCCGAATTTAAAATCATTGATAAAAGATGGGAGTGCCAACTCCATCATCCGCTACTATCTCAATCCTTAATATTATTATTCTAAACCAGAAATTGAAAATGATCCTAAATTGGTGAGAGACATCAGCAAGTGCATTGAGACACTTAGTACAAGCAATGAAATGGAAGATTTGATTTCAGTACAATTGGCACAATACAAGAGTGCTACAGGTCTCTTTGGTATAAGAACAACAATTAGACAAAGGTTGACAGTAGCTCCAAGTAAGATGGAAGTTCATTTTTTTATAATTATTGGTCACATGTGAAACACTTTTGTTGGCTAATTTTTTACAATAATTGTTACAGCTGAGTGGACGAAGTCTTATGGAGCCAATACTCTAGAGTTGCAATTGTTGGCTATCAAAGTATTGAGTTTGAGTTGTAGTGCTTCGAGGTGTGAGCTCAAGTTGTCAATGTAAGTAGGACTAATGAGCCTCTAATCTACACTAAGAGGTCAAGGCAACTAGAAGTTAAAAATACAATAATGACACCTAGAGCAACAATAGTTTAACAAGTAGTGATAGAAGATGTTGAAGATGAAGAATTGGAGAAATATTTTGAAGGAGAAGAAGACCTCTTTGATAATGATCTATGATTTCTATGTTTAAGATGTGATATTTTGAATCTTGATGTTTTGAATTTTCCATAATGTATTGAATCTAAATTAAGTATTGTTCTTTGTTTGACATGAGTGTTGTGATATTGATTTAGTGTTACATGACCTATGTTTTATAAATTATTATATAATTACTAGTATACAAAAAGTTATCGCACTATTCCCATTTTTGAGATCGGTCGTTCTACTCTGTTATCCAGAATTAATAACTCTGATGATAATCCATAGAAAGTACTCCTGAAAAGGTGGTGATGTGCAATACATTTAAGCTCCTTACGAGATGACTCAACTCTCAAAGCTAGAATCTCAACATAAATTACACCCATTTCTACTCCACAATTAATTAAATAAATAAATATACAAATCAATGAGAATTGCAAATAACCAATACACACTCTCCCAAAACTCATAAAATAAAAATAACAATACCTGTTTCTCTGTACAAGCATTTCAAAAGCCTGATTTTTGGGAGGGAATAATCTAATTTACACACAACACCGAGATATAGAACATAAAACAAACTTCAGTTTTGCTGGAAATACAAACCATACTGGGGGAAGGCATTCAGAAAACTCGTGATGACCTGCGAGGGCAAACCTTGTCCTTGTATAAGCACATGATGGTATTGGTCTATCAAGGACAATACAACTTTCTGCTCATCAACATCAAGTAATTGACCTGTATGCATATCAATGACAATAATAGATGGATTAACGGACACTTTTCCATTTATGATCAAATTGTCAATAAGCAACCCTAAACTAAACCTCGGAGACATTGATAACAAAGCTGGGACAGCCTTGGAATTATTTAACACTGCAAGATACAACTAATAAAGATGATGCAAGTACCAAATAACAAAATAGGAGAAGGCTTACCTAATTCCATATCTAGTTCTTCATCTTCAACATCCCCCTCTTCAATAACTAAATCATCTTCCAGTGCCACGGCAGCTTTAGCATACCTTTCAAGAAACTCTTCTTGTGTTTCTTCATATTCTTCAACCTCGGAGTCCTAATTTAAACAAACCCACACGATTAATTACTGTTAAATACTAATAAATGGAGCAAGTAAGAGAACATGTTAATCATGGCACCTTGTATAAACAAAAGGAGATATAAGTTTATAAAAACACAGATAAACATGAAAAAACTGCAAAGATCAACCTCATCATAATCTTCAGAGTCATCATCGTCACTATCCTCATCCTCGGCATCATCATCATCGTCATCATCTTCAGCTTCTTCTTCATCTCCTTTCTCATCTTGTAATTCTTTCAACTGAATGGATACCTCCATTAGTGAAGTTAAGTAGTTGTGAAATGAATCACGACATGGCTTCCCTTGTTTCAAAAGTTGCTCAATCAATCGCGCCAGTGTCAACACTAAAAATCACACCAAAAAATAAGAGTTTGTTAAAAAGGGTTTAAAATGTTTGACTGCCTTTACTGCTAAAGAATAAAAGAACATGGTATACTACCACAGTACCACCAAACTTTTAGAACATTAGATGAAACACCTTTCTAACAATTTTACAGTTAAAAACTCAATTACGAACAAAGAACGTAAATTCAATGGAAATAGTATCCCCAATCAAGACGTATTTTAACAACAGAATTTGGAGGATAAATTGGAGCAGGTAGAAGGGCAATTAAAGGAAGCATATAATCAAGATATTTTTAATTAAGCAAGCCATTATTCAGAAAAAGATAAATTAAATATTTCTGTAATTAAAGTAACAGTTGAAAGCAAATATTTACCAATTAACTTCATCTCTGACTCTGTTGTCAGACCAGCAGCCTCAAAGGAGCTACTGGACAAATGACACAATGCAGATGCCCAAATTGTGATACCTCCCGCTTCACTTTTTTCAATAACACCTTCTACAATTTCAGGATAACACAGATAACATGAAGATATAGCAAGCAATAGAGGCTTCCAGAGTGAAATGGGCGTACTTCGAACTTCAACAAAGTGAGAGAAGGCTGCCCGACTAAAAACAATTACCAATGATTGTTTTACACCTTCAGTTTCAATTGAGTAGGTTGGACAGTGTAGTAATGCATGGACACATGAGCAAGCTCTATAAGTGGCAGAAGGATATTGCTTAATGGCCTTACTAACAAAAGTGCCAATCCCTTCTATAATTGAACGTTCAGGCACAGGTGGAGCTGGAGGGGGTGGAACCTCTTTAACAAGAAAGTTTTTCAGCATGTATGAACGATCTAAATTCACGATTTCCTTAATCACATCAAAAATTGACAAATCTTCTGATTCCTCCCATGCGTGCCACTCTGCAATCATTTCAGCCCAAACTGGCAGCAGCTCTGACACTTTCAGCTCTTGAATCAAGTGGCTTGAATCAATAGAGAGCATGACAGACCGTAGCAAAGTTGACAAATCTTCTATGCATGAAGTCGGAAAATTCTGGTCTTCTTGATCCTTCTCAAATTCAGAAAAACACTTCAAATAAATTAACATTGAAAACATTTCATATGAATATAATATATGATCAAATTAAAGGCAAGCAACTAATTTCTGAAAGCAAAAAGACTAATCATCACGGCCAGTTTGATTGTACATCAAATAGGATCTAAATGAATTCCACCTCACAAGTAAAATCATCACAGCTATCGTTTCAAGAAACCCATTCAAACTCTCTAATTGGCTTTTCTTCCAGAATAATACTCCTAAGAAAATCAAATTTAGCCAGGCCCGGAAACTAACCTGTATGGACAAAGGTGTTAGCCAAACCTGCTGCAACAGTGCAGCAAAAGCTCTGCCAATTGCCGCCTGATCTGCAACCCATTTTTCTTGCAAATCATTTGATTCAGAATCAGATACTTCAGGCCTAGACTCTTCCCATGTCTGACCCATAACAGCCAGAGTAGAGATTCCACGCTCAACCACCTATTGCATATACAAACTCAGATCAAAAGTAGTAATTGTGTTACCTCAACATAATGTGCAAGTGGCAAATTCAGCATTTCAAAATAAGTAAGAAGTATGTAATCACATCACTGGAGACACCAAAAATTATGGGCTCAAATTGATCCATTGAGGCACATCTATGAAGCATAGGTACTTCTAAAATGGTGAAGTACCTGTATCAGGTACAGTTACCGTACTTTTGGTACTTAACTTTTTCGTATTATTCTGTTTAGAGTGAAATCAATGGTTTTCGCATATATTTATATAATATATTATGTATTTTAGTTTATTTGTTATTAAACTTAACACAAATTTTTACTTAAACTTTTAATTTCATGTTTTGTTGAGTTGAACAATTTAGTTATCTAGTGATATATTTTATTGCGAAGCTCTTAATTTTTATTGCCTTGCCCGTACCAGGTACCATACCCGTACATATGTATTAGAGAGGCACATAGAGGTGTAAAAAAAAAAGAAGGGAAATTTAATGATATTCAAATTGAGCCATTATGGCACATGGAGGTGTAAAATTTAATGTTGTTCAAATTGTTAAAAATTTAAATAATAAAAACTGCTTAGATTCAGATATGACAATGACTTGGGAGGTGCTTAAGTGCCACATCAAGTAGTATGAGATGCACAATGGAGTATTTAAAAGGCTTAGCTCTTTTCCATGGATAGCTGGTTGTCACTCACCATTGTCTAGTGAAGTGTTGTGGAGAAGCTGAGTCCTAAAAGGTTTAGTGAGGCGTCTTAGAGTGCAGTTGTCATGTCATGAGTTGGCTGTCTGGGATGGTCGGGGATCATATATATTGCATATAGATTAATAATATGCATACGACACGGAGAGATGTTTAGTGTGAGACGCAACATAATTTAGTGGGAGATGTTTAGTGTGAGACGCAACATAATTTAGTAGGAAAAAAAATTCAAATAACACTAAAAACCGTAGTTCTTCCCAAAAACGGCGGTTTTTCCTACCAGAAAAACGATTCTGGTCATTTTCCGGCACGGTGAGGAGTTGCAAGATCGTAAAATCGTACGATCCTACGAGTTGGATCGAGATTTTAACTACCAGGGATCCCCCGACTCACGATCTCGTTGCCCCTACCCGATCTACCATGGATCCCCCGACTCACGATCTTGTTGCCCCTACCCGATCTTGCGTAGGTTTTTGAGTCTGACTACCTTGATAGGGACTTTAGTACTATTGAGTGTCTAAATTTCACATGAAGTAGTATGAGATATTTGGTGGAGTATTTGAGCAACTTAGTTATTTCCCTTTGACAACTAACTTTTAAAGGAAAGTTCTCAAGTGTTCAAATGTTTATCAACATATTTCGACAAAACCTTGATAAAAAGTTGTACACATTCAACATAATCATTTTTATATGCCATTAAGTGATTGGAATATTTATGGAACATCCGATATAAACTATTGCTAACCTATTAAATAAAACAAGATCAAAACATACCTGAGGCCAAGGCTCCAAATTGGAAGTTAACCATTTTGAGACTGATCCCACAAGAGATGGAATAATGTGTGGGATATGAACTGAAACTTTCTCCTCACCAACTTCCATGATAGAACTGAGAAGCTGAAATAAGATGGAGCTATCATTCTCATCATTTCCAATGTTGCTAACTATTACTTGCAGAAGGGGTAGAAAATCAGGGGGCATATAATCATTCTGAAAAGAGAAGCAGAACCAAGTCAGTGAAAAACGAACAGAAATAACAATGTTAAATTGACCAAAAAAATCAGGTAGCTAAAAGCTCACATCAAGTAGTGTAGTTATTGCCCCAGCAGCAGAAACGCGCACAGGATAGCAAGAAGTATCCTGCTTATCCGGCATAACCAATGCCATAAGCAATTGAGAATATACATCAGCACTTGTCTCCTAAAATGAACAACAGGTTAGAAACCAAGATTGAATCACCTCAGAATGTTTCCGTGACTATATCACAACAGATACATGAAACCATATTGAAACTCCATATGAAACAGAATTTGCTTGAGTTGTGATAGCTAGATTAAGCGTGTTTTACCTCAGGTAGACAGGAGCCTAGTTCTCCGAGTACCCAGTTTGCACTTGCAATGAGGTGTGGTACAGAAACAGCTATGGTATACAGTGGCAAAATCCGTGTCTGGATGAGAATTGCCACAAAGCCAGATTCTTGATCTCTCAAAAACTGTAAAAGAAATGAGGTTTGAAAACTTTGTTTTGCAAATTTAACTTCGAAAAACTTGTGGCTTTTTCAACAAAAGTTGAAATAGACTCACTTCTTGCAGACCGCCATATGCCATCAGTACGCCAAAGTAACTGCCATAGATGATGTAAAAAGAATAAGGTGCAGCAGATTTATTAATAAGAATATCAACTAAACTAATATATACGCGAATAAGGCACTGCTCATATCAAGATACTGACTGACATTAGGTACAAAAGGAAACATTAATGAAAAATCAAAAATGAAAAGGAAATAAGTACTACAGAGAGTAAAGACACATGCACGGCAAAAACTTGCCCCCTTCAATCAGAAATACTTTTTCAAGAAAAACAAACAAAAGACATGATCTTCGCAAGATATATATATAGGCACCAAATGGGTATAAATTCAGAGATTATGAATTCATTTGACTAAATTCGGCTAAAAATCTCTTAAAAGTTCATTCAAAAAAATATCGGGCAAATTATTCAGTATTTCGCATTTACATTGCTGCTAGGCAAATAGGCTGCAAGGAAAGGAACACATCAACAAATGAACAAAGTAGTTGTTGCCGTTGGCATAGGATGTGCAATAGATCTTAAAAATAAGTTAATAAAAAAATATTTAAAATAAATTATTCAATTAACTGATCAGACAGGCAGGCATACACATGTGAAGAATACGTAAAAACTCACTCATTCAGGACTTTTTTTTGAGACAAGTTGGAATTAGAAGGAATGGGAAACTTAGACAAAAAAGGAAGCACCAATAATTCCCCCATAGAACGGCGCTGATTGCTTCTTTTGTTCTTTTGACCCTTTTTACGTTTGGCTGATAAACTGTCTATGGAAGTCTCCATTGGTGGCCCCTGCAAAAATTGATGACTACATGAACTATGGTAAGAAATAAATTACCAAGGGGTGTAGCTCAGAAAAATTTCTATCAAGAAGTAACCTTTGACATTGAAATTACACCAAGTAAATTTACTGCACTTTTTCTGGCAGTGAATAAATCCTCCCTCCATCCACTAATTTCGTCCTGAATATAAAGTTCCGGTCAGAAATCACTATAAATTACGTAAAACAATAATAAAAAAAATCAGTTTACATACAATATCTGAAGGAAGATTCTTCCGTATATACTCATCAGCATCTTCTTCCCACTCTGAGATGTCCTACGCATTGAATTTCCATAAAACAATAATGAGAAAAGGTCTCTTACGAAAAACTCCATCCCAGTTACTTTTTGAAATAAAAACTTACTTTCTCATTCATTATCAATGCTGGAAAGATTGCAGATTCCAATAGAGTTGTAAAATGTGGGGAAACTAACCGCCATCCCTGTATCAATTGAAATATAAAATCTACTAAGACATTTATAATATTTTGAAGAATATGTCAATCATAAAATCCAAAGCTCCCGAACAATTGAAACTGAATTTAAAAATAAATGGCAAGTGTATAAAATTTAAATAACCTACAGGGCCAGTCTCCAGCACATTCGAAATTACATCAAAACCCAGGGAGAGAATTCTTTCTAAAAGGAAAGGAAGTCTCTGCAAAAAGAATATGACAGTTCAGATTTGAACTATCGAAAATAAGAAATATAATTATAAAATAAATGTTACACAGGTCTACTAAAGTTATAGATAACAGAAGATGTGAAAGCCATATGGAAATGCATACAGGTGGTTATTAAATAAAATGGTGCGCTAACACCAGTTAAAGTAAGTATATTCATAAGGATTTTTGTAGTCAGTACTGGAAAGAACAAGCATAAACATTATTTAATCCAACTACTAATCAGTTATTAAGAACAAATATTAAGAATATCATCTTACGCTGGTATTTTTGCTAAATTTGACTATGCTTAGAGCATTATTTATAATATCTGGCATCAACCTGAAAAAGGAGATGTCTTTTATTATAGAATACCAAATATGTTTATAGCCAAAAATAAACTAAGATATTTAGAAACTACATTACTTGTCAGAATGTTTCCTGTGCCGGGTGACAAGGGAAGAGAAAATAAGCAAACTTCTTTTTCCAGACTTCCATCTTGTCAAATATACATCTTCTTGAGTGACTGTACAGTCAAAGCTCAGAGAACTCAAAATGCTCATTAGGTCCCGACTAAATGAATTCAGAAGAGGAACTAGAGTCAAGGGCATGTAGGACTTTACCTGTAAGTAGAAGTGTTAGATTATAAATAAATAAAACATGTCATATTAATAGTGGTAGAAAAAAGAATTTAGCATATAAAGACCATAAGAATATGCATACACTCTTGAATCAAATACCAAAAGAGAAATAAAACGTTACAACAGTTTCTCTTTCACAAGAATAGTCAACTTCTCACCTACAATTTAACATAGGCTCAAATAGGACGAATAATTGAAAAAATACAACAGCAACTGATACGTTTCAATATTAATTCAATAGCTATTCCTAGTTTTAAAAAATTTGCAGATCTGTTGGAAGATCAAATTAGAGAAAAATAAATGTCTAAAATATTTAATAATTCAACTGAGAAAGTCCCAACAATTACTAAATATAGATTTATGCATATCAACTATAGACCTGTCAAACCGTTACTTACAGCAAAATGCAGGCATTTGCATATAGTGAGGATGGCTTTCTCAGTTTCTAAGTCTGCACTGCCATTGCTTGCTATAGCCTAACCCATGCACCATAAAATCATTCAGAAGTGAAGTTCACAAGAAATAGTGAGTACAGCAAAAAGGTAAAAAAAACACAATACCTTTCCAACAAATTGATGGAACACAGCAAGCAAAGGGACGAGAATTTCTTTGGCTATAAGCTCTAATTGAGGTGGTACGGGCTCCTTCGCAATTTTGGGATTCAAAAAATACTGCAGAAATGAGTGCATTTCAGATATAAGTCAAAGCAGGTGAAGTGCCCCAGTATCATCTCTACTAATAATATAACATGAATTTTCCCAAGCTTTTTTTCCATCACAAACAGAGTATTATAAAAGGTAAAAACATTGTAAAGAGATTCAGATAGTAGTCTTCCATTAATACATTTCAATCAGTATAGAAATATTTTACACAAATTGTTTAATTGTATACAACAAGCACTCATTCAATTCATATAAAAAGCACATCATGACATATTGCATTGAACAACAAAAAATTCTAAATCATCAAAACCATCAACTCTGATTTAGAATACCTGAAATGGTCTAATAAGCGCATGAAGAACAATAAGTGCATTGATTGTATTCCACGTGGAGTTTGAACCGTTGATAAGATGGCTATTCTGAATAGCAGACTGCAGATTAGGCACAAGATCCGGCCACAGACTCTGCTTAACAAAATCAGCAGCGGCAACAACTCGAAACTGCCACATCCAAAAATCTCAGATACAAAAACAAATTTTAGCAAACGACATATCAGATCATAGATCAGATCAGAGACAAAACACAAAATTAGAAACGATGAGTAAACAAAATGAACGAACCACTTCAACTAAGATCTTGAGAACGGGAAATTCAACTTGAAGCAAAGCTTGCATCAGCTGGTCCTTGAATTCCTTGCTCACATTGGAAGGCGTGGCGCCGCTACTATCAACATTCCGGCGAGTGTGGTTTTTCAGATAAGTAGCAGCAGCAATTTTTTGGCCTTGATTTTCTCCTCCTGTTGAGATTAACATCGGTTGATAGTTGTTATAAAAAAAACGAGATGGAATTGGAGAGTAGAGAATTGTGAATTACCAGTGGAAATTGAGAGGAGATGGAAAGGGAAGTGAGGAGTGGGAGATAGGCGATCGAGTTCATCAGTGGCGGCACGAACTGCGGCGGCGTCTGGACTGAGAGTTTGGTTGAGAAGATGAGCGATGAGAGTAACCTCCGCCATGGCAATCAGAGTCACCCAGAGTCAGAGCTATTCCACACAATCTGAAAACCCTAGTTTCAGTGTATAACGTATTGGCGGGAAGGGAACATTTCCAGTATATATATCTTTTATTTTTTTATTTTGGTGGGAAGAGTATTACATGATTTTTTGAGGAAAAAATAAAAAAGTACTAGTACATGATACGACAGACTGGAAAGAAAACAAAAGGCATCGATTTTAATTTTTTCAGATGTGGTAAAACATCAACGAAAACAGAGCGAAAATTATTGGAGAATGGAGATGCGGGGGATCGAACCCCGTGCCTCTCGCATGCAAAGCGAGCGCTCTACCATTTGAGCTACATCCCCATGTTGAAATCGATTCAAGTTTTATTCAAAATCACATTTTTCTAATGCCATACTGGGATTATACCAGTTCACAGGGCCCTCTGATATAAACTACAGTATGACATTGTTAATGTATTTGAGTGTAAACTGCTAAGAGTTTCATTCATTATTGTGGTTCAGAATCTGTGATCTAGCTATCACTAACATATCCTTAAACATTTTCTCATATTTCTCAATGCAGTCACAGCAAGCCTCAAAATTTACATTTTCACATTCTTTTACTCACCAATAATTCTTACAACACCTACAGTTGGTATTGATATTTTAAAATTTATCCTTCATATTATTTTTTGTTTACCCTCTGCACCAAAATTGGCATTGATGCTACTTGTTGTTTTTGCAAATCATGATGAAATTTTAAAAACTGTTATATAAAAGAACTAAAAAAACTCTCAAAAGAATATTATATATTTATGAATGAAGGTGTTATATCTTCATTTACCTCATTTCTAAGTAAACATTGGTAGAAACTTAAATATGACTTATTACTAATAAGATATGAACTTAATAATAATTCATATATTCACTGTGTTAAGATTCTCTATAGAAATGTTTTATAGTCTTTTCATGGTCCTATTATTAGCTTGTTGATGCTTAAGTGCTGTCTGAATTCTGCAATAATATCAATTACTACATGCATACCCGCAACTACGACAGCACTAGTATATTTATTTAAAGTTGGCAACAAATATGAAACAATCAAATGGTTTCAAAATATTCACACACAATCAAGAAGAAAAATGGAAGCATAAACTAAAATGTAATACTTGAAACAATAAGAAAAGTATTACATTAATTAGTCCAATTGTCATGCTCATTGTGAACATTCTAAAACTAAGAAGATGTGCCTTTCCTGTTTTGGAAAACTATCTACTTTGCATCATTAGAGAGGTAGAGAGAGTGGCCAATAATCTCAATTCTCGAGGCATACAATACAACTACACTACACAAGCTCTCTGTCCATCAACAGGAGTGGATTTGGAACACAACTAAACTTCAAACAGATCTCAAAGTAGCTCCATCATATTGTGAAGTAAAACTACAAGAAGCAAAACCAATAGGTGCTTTGTCCAAGGAGCATTGTTCAATCCTTCTGAAATCATACTTCCAGCAGCTGAAATATAAAACAAAATACATAAAAACATCAACAATGGCCGCACAAAACGGAATCAGAAGGTGTTTTATTCATCATTTTTATAACAAAAAAATAAATTATTGTTAATTCACACTGCAGACTGCGACCGATATTTAAAACCTTGTACAAACCTACTCATATTAACTAACCCCGTATGATTGGAATTACATAGTAGAAATCAAATTAGCTTACCACATTCCCTTGTTGAATTAGTGAAACTTGAGCAGAGACAAAGAAGACCTTCAGTATCAGTATCAAACCCACAAGTCCCACCAGATTGCTTACAACTTTCACATCCAACATCCGGCAAACTAAAAGAAAGTTTAATCCCATAAACCCAATCCAAAGGACCAACACCTCTCAATCTATCACTGTTAAACACACTAGTATAATGCGTACAATCCAAAATATTCATACTCATAAACTTCACAGTATTATAGCTCGTAAAACAACAAGGTGGAGAACTATTCGTCAACAAATGAAACACCCTAAAAGCATTACAACCACCATATAGCTCATCACAAGTGTGTCCTTCAAAGTTGAAGCAAAGATATTTGTAATGGTTGAGGACAGGTGAGTCTATAGAGCAGTTTAGCAGAACGAAAACAGTGTCTTGTGAAGGAGGGATTATAGCAGACTGAATATCCGTCATGATGAAGTCGTGGTGTGGTTGGAGAATGGAGCAGGTTGACATTGATGGGTCGTAGAGTGTCATTGTTTGTTTGTTGTAGTCAATGGATTGGACTTTGTAGGAACCGGAGGGGGTTTGGAAGAATAAGTCAGTGGCTGTGCAGTTGAACATGTGGCGGAATTGGGGTGAGCCGCAACCGTCTTCTAAGGCGAATGGGTAGTTTATGGGAATGGTGCCACATGAGGTTTTGCAGGGAGAGAGAGTGAGAATGGGAGTGGTTTGTAGTAGTAGATGGAGGGTTAGTAGAACAAGTTTGATGATAGTGAATGGTGGTGGAAGATGAAGATGCATTTTTAGCAGAGAAAGCAAAGAAACAAACAAAAAAACACGGTTTGAGTGAGAGTGAGAGTGAAAGTGAAAAGGTGAGTGACTTTGGGATACTGGTTTTATGTTTTGGTTTGAAAAAGTGGCCGTAAATTACTCGGGCATGGGATTGGAGTTTGAATGGCTTTTTGTAGGGGTGGACATTCGGGAACCATCCGAAGAAAACCGACCGAACCGAGTGGTTCGAAATTGTAGCGGTCGGTTTCAATCGGTTTTGCGGGCTGTGCGGATGAAGAAATTGGGCTTCATTGGATATACATGGTCGGGTTCGGATGGTTTCGTTGGGCCCGTCGGAATCCGGACCCGCCCGATCTATTATTATTAGTTTATAACTTGCATCTGTAACCCTAATCTGTAAAGTATCACGCCTCAACTCAACTCTTCCCCGCCGCCCCTCTCTCACAACCTTCACTCTCTCACCACCCATAAACCATCGTGATGTTTCCTTGAGTCCTTTACTACAACCATCAACACCGTCACTGCTGAAACCATAGAGAATGAAGGTGGATCTCTTGATGTAGCCTTCATGCTTTCTCACTTCATGTAGCCTTCAAGCTTTGCTTTACTATCATTTGATGAGTTGATTTGATGGAACCAAAGGTGGATCTACCACTTTGAAGACATGAATTTCTACAAAAGGTTAATTTTTTTCTTTTTCATAGGATTGTGATTTAGGGTTTGTGTTACTATATATTTAAAACGATTAAGTATGGGTTTTTTAGTTTGATTAGTTTGTCTTTTGAAAAAGTTGGTTTAGTGTTTCAGTTTATAAAGTTTCATAAGTGATTTAGGGTTAGGGATAAGAAATCTATAAAGTTGTGTTTTTAAAAGTAAATTTGAGATTGATTATGATGAACTCCACAGTTATGAAAATGATTTTGATTTTCTTGTATGAGTTTTTGTGATATTTTTATTTTTATGTGCAGATCCAGTGTTTGAGGAGATCTAATGTTTTGGAGGATATTCAGAGTCAACTCAATTAGAACCCTCTTAAGCAGAGGAGGATGTTTTCGCCGTTGTCTACGCCCCTCTGTAAGTTCTCTCTTCATCTTCTGCTTCTTTTTTCTTGAGGTAACAATATTGGAGTGATCTGTATCTTTTTTCGCCGTTGTCTACGCGCCTCTGTCAGTTCCACAAATCAATTGTAATACAAGGAGGTCTTGTGATTCTATAAATATAATAAATTTATTTATTTCTTAAAATATGAATTATCTTATGATCTGTTATTGTTTTCTTATACATCTTGCATTCAATATTTTTGTGAATATCAGGAGATAAAAGAGAGGATGCTAATAGGAAAAGAAGTTTGGTTATAACTCTTGCAAATGGAGGGGTCTGTGTGTTTATCAATGTGATTAATTTATATTTGGTTCTCCAATAATGCTGGGTTTTTTTTTACAGGTTCATTGTGAGCTTATTGTTTCTAGTAAACTTATACGTATATAGTTTCAAGCTTATACTTGGAGTTGGAGGTAAGAGTTTTCTCTTGAATTTCACTATCTTCATATGTCAATATTTCATATTGTTCTTATTCAATTTATGGTTACTGATTTATTGCTGGTGTTATTTTTATCTCATAAATATTTGTGTTGCAAATTGCAGATTTATCTCTTATAAATCTCTTATAACTTCCCAAGGCAAAAGGGCATTGGTTTTTATGGAGCAAGGAGCTGCATCAAGAGAGAAATGTTAGTATATAAAGTAGGTTTTCAAGTTTATGGTAGTGTTATGAATATTAATTCATTATTCTGTGATTTATTTGCAGCAACTATTATGAAAATATAAAGCACTTTTTGAGGTAAATTCAACTCTCCATTATGTTACTTTAATTTTAACTTATTTTAATTACTTATAAAATATTTTATTTCTTCATTTGGTTTTAGAGTTGAATGATGGTAAAACAAAAAGAACATAGTAGTTGATTTTTATGTTAAACCAATGAAAATGTTTTAATTTGTGCTGATTAATCATTTATTCCTATTTCTTCATTAATATGTTTTATGAATGAATTTGAAAATTTATGACTTTTAATGTGAGTCAATTTTTTATTTTTTATTCTGAGACATTAAAGCATTTTATTTTTTGAGATATAAGAATCAAAAGCCTATAAAATTATGTGTCATATGTATAACTCTCAAAGGTTAATTATTAGTTTGGTTGAGTATTTTTTATTGTATTGACCTTTTACTTTTAATTTTATTTTGTGCAGGTAGGAAATTTGCAGTAGCTTTGATTTTGTTCCTGTCTAGAATGTTAGATTCAAATATATTTGAGATAATTTCAAATTTGTATTGATTTTGATTTTGTATTATATTTTATTAAATTTGTGATTTATGTAGGTAGGGATTTATTTAATTTTTGGGATGATTTAGTATCCAAGTAAAAAATATTCAACTATAATGGATGAACTTTAAATGGCTCAAAATAGCCCCCGAACAAATATTTAGCAAATAATTAATACTTTTAAAATTCAAATAATTACTAGTTCTTTTTAATATAAAATCAGATAATTTTCTATTTTAAAAATTAAAATAAAATTTAAGTTGGATTGTAATTGGGCTAAAAATTTGAGTGGCCCAATTAAGCTTGTTAAAAAGAATTTTAAAAAGGAGAAAAAAATTAATTGGATTACAATTTGGTCTGAATTTTATATTGGCCCATTATCAATGAAATCCGAAATAAACCGGGCTAGTTACCCGAACCCGGTTCAACCCGAATCCGAAAAAACCGACTATTAAATTGGTCGGAATTGGGCTCATAATTGGCACCCGAGGGTTGGGCCGGATTGAGGTTTTGGGCCCGAACCCGAACCGGCCCGAACCGATGTCCACCCTTTTTGTTTTGAACGTTGGGTACAGGCTGGTGCATTTGATGGGTGGGGTTCACGTGTTGAAAAATTGAAGAAAAGTGAATACAGAATAGTACAGTTATCGATGTTTTCATTGGAATGTGTTGCAGTTTGAAATCTATGGATTCTAGCTATATGCACGCAGGAGCTAGTTCCACTAGCATTTCAGAAAAATTTATAAATTGTACGTACGATGCTGAATTTGGCAGGAACAGACCTACACCTACACACAGTGTTTCCTTTTTGACATTTTTTTTATTTGGTTTCACAAGACACTCTCAACTCTTGCATTATTTCACAAATCACAATCCATATTTCACATTCCATAATTATGAAGAGATGTTTTTCTCCTCCCTGAACTATGATTAGTGACACACAATTATGTACAAATATGTAAGGATGGCAAAACGGATCTGATCCGTCAGACATATTTGTTTAACCTGCATTTGTTTAAGGAATGGGCTAAAATTTTAGCCCCATATCCTTCAACATGTCTATCCCATTATTTTGCAGATTTTTAGGGAGGTAGATATTAACATAAATTTTGTAATTTTTAAACATAAAAAAGTGTAATGTTCGTGGGTCTGTCCTGCCAAATTCTCATTTTTTTTGGGACGGAACAAGGTTTTAGTTTCGCACTCTTAACTATGTTTATCCCGCTCTGCTCTCGTTTTTCACGGGCTTTTGCATACGATCTTAAATGGGTTGAGCATGTCTGTTTGCCACTCATATCCCCTATATGTTGGTTTCACATTCCTACTAATCTTGATTGTGTGAAGTTAAATGGGATTATTAAGAAATGTGGTTGTCTTAACTCAATCATACAAAACTGGTTTGTAAGGTGAAGATTGTCCACACATCCTCTCACATCTAGGAATGGAGATCTAGAACGTCAAAATAAATGGTGAGGGACCCGATAGCAGGCGGTCTAACAGACTTTAAACTAGACTCTTGATACCTTGTTAGGTAACGTGGTTTGGTTTAACTCAACCATATAAAACCGGCTTGTAGGGTAAGAATTATCCACTAATGTTAGACTATTGACAAGGATGATGATGTGATTAATCACGGCTACTTAGGCAAGCCCGTGGAAGTGTATTTGATTACCATAATGAAAATATTTTGTTTGGTTATTCATGTTATATCGGTGTTTTGTACCATTGCAATGACTAAGTTATGGCATGTGCTTAAATGGCCGAAGTTAACTTTAGAGTCTAGCTAACGAGTGTCCAGTGTTTTTTTATAAATACTCATATTATTCTAGACCGATCAAATTTCCAACTGACTAAGACATAATTCATTTCAAGCACACTCTACATGACTTAAAATATCAAATAGTTCACATGCGATGAGAATGTACACAATCCCTTATCTCCAATTTCATTATACTCATCTTGAATCTTGAACTGACTTGGTCGTTTGAATGCTAACCCCGCAGCTCCACCCTGCGCCAACGTAAGGGAGATCGGAGCCACCGTTCAAGATCGATCGTTATCTAACCCTCCTCATTTTTGGTTCCTTTTTGGAGTTGGAAAATCCATTTCTGGTTCCCTAATAGAATGGTGGTGCCATTTGTGGGAAATCAATTTCTCTTTCCTACAAATTCCATGATTTCAAATCCAATTTCTGATTCACCAAGTTGCAGCCTCCTTAGGTTACTGAATCGAAAGCACATTTAGCTTTCGATTCCAAAAATTTATGCGATGCGTGTTTGCTTTTCAGTATCGTCGCTCATAGCTCCTTCAGATCTCAAAATCGAGAGCATTTGGAAGCAAGTGTCGAGATCTATCATAGTCGATTCAGTTAAATCATTGTTTCTACCTCAATCTCACCGTCAAGATCTCTGATTTTCTCGAAAGATCTGCAGAATGACATAAGGAAGGATTCCATATCTAGATCTAGAGTTATGCCAAAGTCTAAAAGCAATTTCCATGAAAGTCAAATCGAAGCCTCGCAATACACCGTTTGACCTGGTTGCACCCACACTTCTCGTCGTTGTAGGGGCGACTACAAGGGCGATATCAGAAGGATATCACGAGTTCATAGTTAATGGTGCTCGGAAACCGCAAGTTCGTAGTTAATGTCAGAGGTCGATATAATGCCAGAGTGCATCTTATGGACTCTATAGGATTCCATTTAATTCAGGCCAGAGCAAATAGCAGAGGTTTACAGAGCAAACCCAGAGGAATATACCTCAGACTCCAGTTACCCGGGAGCTTATTATTAGAAACCTCTAGCCACCACTCAGAGTCCTTATTCCCAAGGAAAGACTAGACAGACTTATTAACAATGCCATTGATACCTAACCATAATTTTGAATCTAGAAGAAAGTCGAATCTCGAGTCGGATTCACCAAAGAAACACTCTAGATCTACGTGATGTTAATACCCACTCCGAAACAAGAAGGAAGTCGTAGAATTTTAAACTTGATGATTGAAAAGGCATCGCTGAAGCATCAAACAAAGCAATTCAACGAGCTCAAAATCAAAGGTCAGCCTCAAGTCAGACTCCCTTGAACAACCGACACCCCAAACATGCATCAGCAGATAAATGCAAGGCAGGTCTTGGAGCGCAAAGTGCATCCATCACGGAGCCTCAATAAAAGGCAAGCTACCAAAGACTATGGACTTTGTTCGACCATGTTGAGGTCACTGTCAAAGGTTATATATCTCGCCGGTTTATTATTTATTTGTGATAAATTCAGTTCATCGTTAATATGAAAAATGTTTGTGTGTGTTGGGTTGGCCATGTTCATCTTGGACCGACCACCGTATGGTAGTTTCTTTTAGGTCAAAGCCTCTTGCTACATGAGATTTACGCCACAGGCACATCCAACGATCCTCTGCGTTTGATGTAGGAAGGTTTTTTAAGCCGTTAAAGTTTGTTTCATGCCTAAAAATAACATTTTAATATTTTCCGCAATTTTATAATTTATTTCTGTTTTGAATTAAAAGTCCATTAGGGTTTCTTTTTTCTATTTTATTTTTGTTTTGCGTTAAAAGCTCATTATGGTTTCTTTGCTTTTATATTCAAACACTTTTGCCGTGAGTCAAAGATCATAATCTTTTCAATTAATAAAATTTAGTATTTTCTTTATTTTGTGGGTTCCAAAGCTTATTTGATAGGTTTTGTGCTTGCAACCCTGGGTTTTTATTCTAGTTATAGTGCTTGTTAACCCTAGTGTTTCCGACTGCGTTAAGTAACATCAGAGCAGGTTTCTCTTGTTTCTTTTTGTAACACCCATGGGAGATCAATTAGTGGCCAAAGCATATCTTGAGGGAATTAATGCATCTTTTACTAGGACCCTAACTGCTTGGACTGAACAGATGGCTAATTTAGCAAATCAGGTGAACAACACCAATAACAACGGGAATCAGCGAAGAGACGAGGGAGGAAAACAAGGTAGGTTTCTACAGGGTGGAAAAATCATCGTGTTGTTATTGCTAAAAATTTGAGTTTTGAAGAAGAATAATCATACAAGGAAGAGGTAGTTGATCAAGGGAATCGACTTAACCATGATTATCGAGTGAATCACTACACCAAAATTTGCTTTTGGTAGCACTAAAAAGACGACGCTTTTATCACAAAGCGCTGCTATAAGTTATAAAAAAGTTCTCTAAAAAAAAGCGCTGCTAAAGGCCATCTTAAGAAAAGCGCTTTAAAAATGCGCTGCTAAAGGTTGTCTTAAGAAAGCACCTTAGAAAGCGCTTTTACAAAAACGCTCCTAAATGTTAACCTTAGAAAGCGCTTTTAAAAAGCCCTGCTAAATGTTAACCTTAGAAAGCACTTTTTAAAAGCGACGCTAAAGTCATATGAAAAGAAAGCGCTTTCTAAGGAAAAAGCGCTTCTAAATCTAACATTAAGAAAACGATTTTCAAAAGCGCTGCCTTTTCTAAATTTTATAATTAAAATTCTTAAACCCTAAAATAACAAAACACGATTTCAGTTGCTCAACAGTTCTTAGGCGACCTTCATCTTCTTCCGTTTTCCTCACAACCCGTTCACCACCGGTCACCGCCGTTCTCAGTTCCATCAACATCGTCGTTCTCAATCTCGCTGCCTTTCACCTCAGTTCTTCCACGAGCCCTCAGTTTGTGTTGTTGTTCGCAGAACCACCGTCAATCTTGCGACTGCCACCACCTCTCACTCGCCATCATCAACCTTGATAAGTTTGAGAGGAAATGTTTGATGCTTCGAATTTGTGTTTCTCTTGTTACTCTTGTTGATTTATGTTTGAAAATAGTTGCTTGGTGTGTTGTTTGTGTTTGTTTTCATAAAGGGTTCCTGTTTTTCTCCAGTTCAACTCAGAGAAAAAAAAGGTTTCCGGTTTTCTTCATAGCTTGGGGTGTCTTCTATCTCTTTGTTCCATGTTATTGCATTGTGGTTGACATTGTTGTTTTGTATGAAAATCGCGTTGAGTTAACCGTTCGATGCATTGTTTCTGATGTGGTTTCTGTTTGTGTTGGGTTGTTCTTTTATTATGTCGGGTTTTGTGTGAAAAATGATAGTAGAGAAAAAGGTGATAGAACTCTTCAAGAACCTCTCTTGAATGGTGATACAAATCTTGGTAATGGTAATGGTAATGGCTTGGAGTGGAAAGATACTAAAGGGGGTGACACCCTTACCCCTCTATTCATGGCTGTTGCAGTTTTTGATACTTGATATTTAATTAGTGATTCTTGTTGTTATGCTATTTGGATATGAAAATTAGAGGTCAAACCAAAAATACATTTAAAGGTCTTAGTATAAATCATGAAATGAGGAGTTGGTTAGTTGTATTCAACGAAGCACGGAGACGATACGGGTATCAGATACGTAAGTGAGATTGTTCTAAATATTCGTGTGTATTTGCATATTTAATTATTTCTGTGAGATTGTTCTAAATATGTTTTTATTTTGTTATATCAATACAAGTATTCCGCTCTCAAAGAGAAGCTCGAGTATCACGATCAAGATTAAGCAACATTACATGGATCAAAGTGGAGGTACATTAATTTTCACAATTTTGCTTATAATAGTGATGTTACTCGATAAAACAAGACAACTATATATTCTTATTTGTTTTTCTATGTAGTGTGCTCGTCAACGTAACGGTATAGATTGCGGATACTTTGTTATGAGGTTTAGGAAAGAAATTCTTCATTTGAATCGAATAGAAATTCCAATCACGGTATGGATTTTTAACTTAGGATTTATTTTAATATTTATCGAATATTTCATATAATTTATTACTTTTAGCTAAATTGTGCATATTATGTGTTGTTATGTAGTACTTTAATGAATACAAGTGTGCTCATTACACGAAAAATAAATTGGAAGAAATCAAGGAGGAATTGTGTGATACTTTATTGAGAAAAGAATCATATAAGGTATTTGATCGTACCTGATCAGAAGAATCGTCGCTGGCTGCTCGGACTGGATATTCTGGGAAGGAGGAGGGGGGTGTACCTGCAAGGTACTCCGATGCCAAAGTGACTAGACGAGCAAATGAGTGCAAGTACGAGCTAAAGGTTAGAAAGAAGTGAATACCTGACCCTCTAGTGAAAGAGGGTATTTATAGCCCCCAGCGCTGGGCCATGATCTCGCTACTGGGTTAGATTTCCAAGCCCAACTAGGAGACTGCCAGGTTTCCTGAGCGGAAATATCGGAGGTGCGTGAATGCCCTCTGTCCTGGTTAACCGCTCCGAAGTTTAAGGGAGACGCGGTCTTTTAGGGGCCACGTTGGCTCCGTATTATTCGGAGGGTCGGATATGAAGGAGCCCTGCGAGGAGCAGGGTCCTCGGCAACGAGGGTGCTCGCGGGGAGTGCTCGTGCCGGGCGTTGACTGGCTCGCGGGGAGCAGTCCTGCCGGGCGCCATGTGATCCGTAGAAACGGCCTTGCCGAGCATGTCTAAGGTGGGCACCCTAGACACAGAGGTGGGCCACGGAGGAACCTGGGCCTCTGAGGTTTACTGGGTAGAAACTATGTTGGGCCTAACCTTGGCCCAGTCCAGAACAGGAGCCCCCCAAGTCGGAGCTTTCTGGTCAAGAAGCTGTGACTTTGATGATGCTCGGACTCCATGACCTTGGTGATGCCCGGCGGTATGGATCCTCGTCTACCAGATGTGCTCGGAAGAATGATCTGTGGGTTGGAACGAAAAAGTCGCGCGTGTGCGACACACGCTGACGTGGCGACCACCCTAGCCCCAATCGGTTTCCGGTTTTCAAACTTCGATGATGGCGTTTCTTGCTCTGGCACCGTCCCAATTGCATCCGAATGCTTTTGCTTTTATGCGAGCATTCGAGATTGTCTGCGATTATCTGGGTATCGGCGCTACGACTGCTCTGTTCGGCAGGTGCTTTCGTGTCCAAAGGCAGACGGCAGACGGGCGGTATAGTTGGGTCTCGTTCAGAAATGCCGACAGAAAGCTTTTCGGGATGTACACCGACTCGGTGAAAGGTTTCAAGGACCGGTACTTCCTCGTCCGTCCGCGCAGCCAGGCGGCTTATTCTGCGGTGTCTGATATGGTAGTCGTGCGGGACGAGGCCGGGGAGTTAGAGAGGGACGAGGACGGGCAGATAGTAAGGGAATTCTGCACGGCGTTCCCGTTCTTTTGATGGAAGGGCCACTTCTCGTCACCCCCGAAAAACTATGCTTGGGAAGACGGAGATCTGGACGAGCAGGATACAGAGTCGTACTCGGCCCTCTGTAAATACGTGGATCGTTTCACCTTGTCTCAGTGGGTGATGAAGAATGGGGATCCTGTTTTGGACGAGAATGGTGTGCCGATTGTGGAGCCGCGGGCTATTAACACTAAGGCCCTGTTATCTTGTTGGACCTCCGAGGAGACTCGGGCGCTGTTAGGTTGTGTCCATTTACCTTGTTTTGCCCTTTCTGTTTGGTGTTCTTGCTAACCTGTTCGTTTCCCTTTTTTCAGATGCCATGCCGGAGAAGGAGGACAAGCTCCTGAAGATGACTCAGGATGCGAAGAAGATTCGTCAGAAGAAGGCTCGGGGAACTGGTGCTGGAGAGAACTCGGCCTCGGCTGGCTCTCCTCGGGTGAACTTGGATGAGAGGTCTCCCAAGAAGCCTCATCATGAGCCGTCGAATCTGGGCTCCGAGCGTGGCTTCGTACTGCCTCCTTGCTACAAAGATGGGGGTTATTTTGAAAATTTTTCCCTGGTCACCTCTCCGGATGAAGCCCGCCGGGTCAGCGAGATGGACCCCCCGGCCCTCTAGAAACAGCTGGCGAGCGATAGCGCCGCCGTGATGAGAGTTTTAGGGATGGCACAAGTGTTGGCCAACGGTGGCTCGGGTTCGGCCGAGGCTCTGAGGAAGGCGGAGGCGGCTAGGAAGACTGCCGAGGACAAGGTGAAGACCATGGAGGCCGATTGTGAGAAGCTGAAGAAGAAAATTGATGCGGCTCTGAAGCAGAAGGACGGGGAGATTGCAACGGAGAAGAAGAAGCTTGCCGACCTTCAACTTGAATGGGCTCCTTCGGCCGACGAGTTACCGGACGTGGCTGCTCTAAAGTCCAGGGCCGAGCTCGTGGAGAAGATAGACAGCCTGAAAATGAGCCTCGCCGACATGGCTGAAGCGGGGTTTGACCGTGCGGTTCGTCAGCTGAAGTTTCTGAACCCTGGCTTGAAGGAGGATAACATTGGGCTTTCTTCGAAGATTGTGGATGGGGTTCTGGTGCCCGAATCTCCCGACGGCGAAGAATAGGTAGTTTTGTCTTGGGCCTGCGTGCCTGTCTTCTTCGGCCTGCGTGCCAGTTTATGTTTGTTGGGCTATGCCCGAATTATTTTGGGGCCTGCGTGCCCGGCATTTTTTGTAATATCTGGATATCGCCGGCCAATTTGGTCGGCAGTTAATGTTTTATAATTTCGTTTACTCATGCCCATTTAGCCTTGTGTGTTCGAAATTATATTGTTGCATGCTCGTATATTCCGGTGAGTGATCCCAACACTTAGAATATTATTGATAATTATTGGTTATGCTCGGCCTAGGTTGATTGCCCGGGCGTGTTGTGTACGGGTCGGGTGCGCAGAGCAGGTGTGCGCTGATAGCGAGCACGAGACTGCGGTTGAGGCCAAGTGCTCGCGGCGTGAACGATCCCATCGCGAGCTGGGGTTCTGCCGTACAGGTACTTCCACGGAGGGTCTAGGTGTAGAATCCGCCGTGTGGTCGGTCCTTCCATTCTGTTGGGGGGGGGGGGGTCAGACCGTTGCTGTCGTGGAGCACTCGCGTTCGTACCGATGACGCGGGTCCATACCCGGTTACCACCTGTGTTCGATAGAGGTGTCCGGGGGCGTTAGGTTGTGTCTAACTGTAATAACGTCTGAGTTTTTCAGCGTTCCAAGGTCGAGCAAGTTTTTCTCCGAGGAGATTCTCGAGGTAATAGGCGCCATTCTCGGTTTTATCGTAAACTCGGTATGGGCCTTCCCAATTCGGGGCTAGTTCGCCCTCGTGCGAGTCTTTCATGTTTCGGCGGAGCACTAGGGCGCCAACTTCGAATTCGCGCTTGATAACTTTCTGTTGTTTTAATTTTGCTTCTCGGAGGGAGGACCCTGTTCGGATCTCCTCAACCATATCGAGCTCTTCCCGCATAGCCTCGTCATTGAGCTCTTCTTCGAGGGGTGATTCAGTGCGCCGAGAAGGTTCTCGGATTTCCACGGGGATCACGGCTTCGGTGCCGTAGGTTAGTCTAAACGGAGTCTCGCCCGTGCTCGAATGGGGGGTTGTCCTATAAGCCCAAAGTACACTATGTAGTTCTTCGACCCAAGCCTTTTTAGCTTCGCCGAGTCTCCTCTTCAGTCCCCGGAGGATGACTCGATTGGCTGCCTCGGCTTGCCCGTTCGTCTGAGGATGCTCGACTGAGGTGAAATGTTTTTTCGTGTCGAGCTTGGCCACAAACTCTTGGAACTTTCTGTCAGTGAATTGGGTGCCATTGTCGGTGACTATAGCCTGTGGTACCCCGAACCGAGCGAGTATGTTTCGTTTGTAGAAACGGAGCACGTTTTGAGACGTGATCTTGGCGAGCGCTTCGGCTTCTATCCATTTCGTGAAGTAATCCACAGCGACCACTAGGTATTTATTCTGGTACGACCCGACCGGGAAAGGTCCGAGGAGGTCCATTCCCCAGGTGGAGAAGGGCCAAGGCGAGGAGAGAGATTTAAGCTCGGTCGGGGGGGCTAGATGCATGTCGGCGTGACGCTGACATTTGTCGCATTTCCGGACATGTTCTTTGGCGTCCTGCTGCATGGTCGGCCAATAGTAGCCGGCTCTGAGAGCTTTTCTCGCTAGTGATCTGCCGCCGAGATGTTGGTCGTTGATCCCTTCATGAAGTTCTTTGAGTATCTCAAGTGCTTGCGAGGCGTCGACGCATTTAAGGAGTGGAATGGAGAAGCCTCGTCGGTATAGTTTGTTTTCAATGATAGTGTACGAGCAGGCTCGCCTCTTAATAGCTGAGGCTTCTTTCGCATCAGCGGGAAGCTCGTCTTTCGTGGGGAAGTTATATACTGGGGTCATCCAGCAATGGTCGTCCCCGATAGCGTATACTTGTAGAGCTTGCGCGTTATTGCTTATGCTCGGCCTGGGCAGGATTTCCTGGATTACCGACTTGTTTCCTCCTTTCTTTCTTGTGCTCGCAAGTTTGGACAATATGTCGGCTCGTGAGTTATGCTCTCGGGGTATATGCGCGACGTCTGCCTTTGAGAATATTTTCATTTTTTCTTTGACGAGCGTGAGATACTCGGCTAGTGTGTCGTTTTTGGCTTGGTAATCGCCGCTGACTTGGGATGCGACGAGCTGGGAGTCAGTGTAAATCATGACCTCTCGAGCGCCAACGTCTTCGGCGAGACGCAGGCCTGCTAGGAGAGCCTCGTATTCGGCCTGGTTGTTCGACGTGGTGAAAGACAAGACCAGGGATACTTCGATGATGAGCCCCTCGTCGTTTTCTAGGATAATGCCGGCTCCGCTTCCCGAGTTGCTCGATGCGCCATCTACATAGATGGTCCATTTATTTTCGGTGGGAGTCGGGCAGTTGGAAATTGAGGTCATCTCGGCCACGAAATCGGCGAGCGCCTGAGCTTTCAGTGCTTTCCTACCCTCGTACTGTATGTCGAACTCGGATAGCTCGAGGGACCATCTTAGCATTCTCCCGGCCATGTCTGGTCGGATGAGAAGTTATTTGATGGGTTGGTCTGTCCGGACGACAATGGTGTGGGCGAGGAAGTAGTACCTCAGCCTCCTGGCAGCTGTTATTAGGGCCAGTGCGACTTTCTCTATCTGTTGATATCGCACCTCGGGCCCTTGTAGGGCTTTGCTTGTGAAGTATACTGGCTTCTGTCCGTCTTTCGCCTCTCGGATTAAGGCCGCGCTGGCCGCCTCGTTTGAGACGGCTAGGTAGAGATATAGAATCTCGTTGCTATCTGGTCGGGAGAGGACGGACGGTTTGGAGAGCACTTGTTTGAGATGGGATAGTGCTTGCTCGCACTCCTCGGACCATTCAAAGGTCGCTTCCTTCCGGAGCAACTTGAAAAATGGGAGGGCATGCTGGGCGGATTTTGCGACGAAGTGGGATAGTGCTGTGAGCATTCCGTTTAATACTTGAATAGATTTTTTATTGTTAGGGGTAGGAAGTTCTGAGAATGCTCGGCATTTATCGGGGTTGGCTTCTATTCCTCGCTCGGTTAGATAGAAACCGAGGAACTTGCCCGCCCGTACTCCGAAGGTGCACTTCTCTGGGTTGAAACGCATCTTGCAGGATCTGGCCTGCTCGAACACCCGTTCAAGATGTGTTGTGTGATCGGAGTCTTCTCGAGATTTGACGATCATGTCGTCCATATATACCTCGAGGGTGTCGCCGATCTCTCCTCGGAAAACCTTGTTCATCATCCGCTGGTATGTGGCTCCGGCGTTCTTGAGTCCGAAGGGCATTACGTTGTAGTAATAGTTACCCGACTCGGTCATGAATGCCGTGCACTGCTTGTCGCACCTCGCCATGGGGATTTGATTGTAACCTGAATAAGCATCCATAAATGATAACAGTTTATAGCCGGCCGAGTTGTCGACCAACCTATCAATATTAAGCAATGGGTAAGCATCTTTGGGACATGCCCGGTTAACATCGGTATAATCAACACACATTCTCCATTTTCCATTAGATTTTTTGACAAGTACAACATTTGAGAGCCAAGTTGAATACTTGGCCTTGGAAATAAAATTTGCCTCTAAGAGGTCTTTTACAGCTTTCTCGGCAGCCTCCGCTTTCTCGGGAGACTGCCGGCGCCTACGTTGAACTACTGCTTTCACGGCTGGATCAATGGAGAGGTGGTGATAGGCGACCTTAGGGTCGAGTCCGGGCATTTCTGCTGCGCTCCAGGCGAACAAGTCGGCGTTAGCTTGGAGACATGCTACGAGTTGCTTCCTCGGTAGATCTGGGATGTCCTTGTCGATCTTTACCGCTTTGTCGGGGTTGTCGCCCAACGGGATGAGGTCGAAGTCCCCGTCTGGGACGGGCCGGACGGGGTGAGTCACCTTTGGGCTTGTCTCTTCGCCATTCTTCAGCTCTTCATCTGTGAATCGGGCATCCAGGTCGACTGAGCTGACGTTTGTTGGCGGGTGTTGATCTTCCGGATGATGTTTGTCTTTGGCCCTCGGCTTCTTGTTGGAATCTGATGGAGGGGCGATCAGTTGCAACCCCTTTACGGAGGCATCGAAGATCCTTCTAGCGGCTTCGATGTCTGCGTTGATAATGGCCACTCGTCCCCGCTTTGTGTAGAATTTCATCTTCAGGTGCACGGTCGAAGGGACGGCAGTGAGCTTGGCCAGAGTAGGGCGTCCGATGATGCAGTTGTAGAGAGTCTTGCAGTCGATAACCAAGAATCTCGTCTTGACCTGCCTGGATGCTTCCCCTTCCCCGAAGGTGACGATCAGTTCGACGTAACCCCACGGTTTGGTGGTAGCCCCGTTGAAGCCTTGGAGATCAGAACCCACATAAGGAGTGAGATGTGAGTCGTCTAGCTGGAGTGTCCGGAAGAGGTGAGAATACATGATGTCGACCGAGCTGCCTTCGTCGACCAGGACTCGACGGACGTCGAAGTTAGCCATTCTGGCTCGGACGAGCAGGGGGATCGTGGCGTTCGGAGCTCCGCCGGGCAGCTCTTCCAAGTAGAATGTGATCGGATCTGATTTTCCTTTGAACTTCCGCAGAGTAGGGGAGAGATCCGAATTGGCGCTGATCAGCTCATCGAATTTTCTTTTTACTAAGCTGATGGTGAGAGAGCCGGGGTCACCGCCATTGGAGATGACCATTGCGGTCGGGAAGTGTTCCCAGGTGCTGTAGGCAGTCGTCACGCCGACTGAAGGGATGAAGTCTTCCGGTCGAGTTATGGACAGCGCGACTTGAAGCGATCGGCTGTCTGGTGAATTGCCCTTGTCAGAGTTCCGAGGGGCTTCTCTTCGGGGAGGTTCTCCCTTCTTCGTGTACTTCGACAGGCGGCCCTCTTTAATCAGGGTCTCGATGGCATCTTTGAGATGCATGCATTCGTCGGTCAGGTGCCCGTGACTCTTGTGGTACTTGCAGTATTTGGATTTGTCAGTCCCCGGTCTGGTGGGATTCGGCTTCGGGGGCCTGATGCTGGAGGTCTTGAACTCGGTGTTTTGGCAGTCGGCCAGGATTTTTTTGCGCGAGACGTTCAAGGGAGTGTATTCGTTGAACCGACCTGCCGGTCCTCGACGCTCTTTGGCGTCACGGGACCTATCGTCTCTCCTCTTATCATGTCCTCGACGCGAGCCTGAGTCGTCGAGGTTCGAGCTGCGAGCAGCATCATTGCCCCTCGAAGCTTTGATCGTGGCTGCCTCGCCTTCCTCGAAATCGATGAATGCTTTTGCTTTGCGGAGGAGGGCATTCATAGTGTGTACCTTCTCGATTTTAATGGCCTTCTTGAAGTCACTGCCGGGGAGAAGTCCTCGTTCTAAGAGGTATCTCTTCATGTAGTCGGCCGTCTGTACTTGGACGGCTTCCTTGTTGAACCTGTCGAGGTAATCCCGAAGGGGTTCGTTGGGTCCTTGTATCACGACCTCGAGATTGGCTTCCGATTTTGGTTGCCGACGGGAGGCTGTGAAGTGGCTCAAGAAGAGTTCCTTGAGCTCGGTCCAGGAGTGGATGGAGTTGGGACGGAGGTTTCTGTACCAAGTCATTGCTCATTTCCTGAGGGTGGTCGGGAAGATGCGGCATTTGATAGAGCCCTTGACGACGTGATAGTCCATGACAGCTTCGATGCTCCGAATATGGTCGTCAGGGTCAGTGGTTTCATCGTATTGGTCCAACACTGGTGGTTTCTCCATCCCCCGAGGGAGGCGGGCTCTCCGGATATTTTCGGACAGAGGGCTGCGGAAGTCCTCTTCGTCACTTGGTCCCGGGGAGGTTGAGTGTCTGCCTCGCCGGGGCTTTCTCTGGAGATTGTCTGGGCTAGCGCGGTTGTCCCGGGGAGGGGGACGTTCGCGGGGTTTCAGCACAACTTTGGAAGGGCCTCGGTGATCCTGTTCAGGGGAGAGGCTTCTTGCTTCAGTGACTTCTGGTCTTTGATTCTTCCTGCTCTTTCTTGGTGGAGAGCGGGAATGTGATCTCCGGCGGTGATACCTTCTAGGCGGAGAGCGTGAAGAAGATGGGGAACGCCGACGGTGTCTCCTCGGTGGCGAGCGCGAGGAAGAGTAGGAGCGCGACCGATAGTGTCTCCGTAGAGGGGAGCGGTGTCGTCGCTTCCTTTCCAGCTCGTGGATGCGGTCGTCCTGAATTCGGAGGAGACTGTTCGTTTTTTGTAGTTCTTTGAGCAGACGGAGGTGATGGGGTCAGCATCCTCGGGAATGTTGAGTTGCTCTTCCTCTTCTTCGTGACGGGTTCTCCGCCTGTCGGAGGTGTGGGTGAATGAGGAGGCAGCATGCCCGTCCCTGGCGTCAGTCTCATTCTCATGTTGGGGATGTTCTGGGCCATTGTGGGTTCGGGCCTGCTCGTCTTCCCTGTTCTGAACGTGTCCCTCGGGAGGAACTTGTTCGACATTCTGAACCTGTTGGAGGCCCTACAGCTGCTGGATGCTCTGGATCTGCTGCCTCCTATGTTGCGAGGTCTCACGCCCGGGCCTTATCTGCCCGGCGGGGGTATGCCAATTTCCTTCCTGCCTACGACGATTCGCCCCCTCGCGGGTGGACTCCTCGATTAGCTGTTGCAGGAGGAAGGGATCAGCGCTTGGGATGTTGTCAGCCATGACGATCGTGAAAGGATTAGCTTTGATCTTTGTTTGTTAAAGATGGGGAAGCAAGTTTCCCACAGACGGCGCCACTGATCGTACCTGATCAGAAGAATCGTCGCTGGCTGCTCAGAATGGATATTCTGGGAAGGAGGAGGGGGGTGTACCTGCAAGGTACTTCGATGCCAAAGTGAGTAGACGAGCAAAGGAGTGCAAGTACGAGCTAAAGGTTAGAAAGAAGTGAATACCTGACCCTCTAGTGAAAGAGGGTATTTATAGCCCCCAGCGCTGGGCCATGATCTCGCTACTGGGTTGGATTTCCAAGCCCAACTAGGAGACTCCCAGGTTTCCTGAGCGGAAATATCGGAGGTGCGTGGATGCCCTCTGTCCTGGTTAACCGCTCCGAAGTTTAAGGGAGACGCGGTATTTTAGGGGCCACGTTGGCTCCGTATTATTCGGAGGGTCGGATATGAAGGAGCCCTGCAAGGAGCAGGGTCCTCGGCAACGAGGGTGCTCGCGGGGAGTGTTCGTGCCGGGCGTTGACTGGCTCGCGGGGAGCAGTCCTGCCGGGCGCCATGTGATCCGTGGAAACGGCCTTGCCGAGCATGTCTAAGGTGGGCACCCTAGACACAGAGGTGGGCCACGGAGGAACCTGGGCCTCTGAGGTTTACTGGGCCGAAACTATGTTGGGCCTAACCTTGGCCCAGTCCAGAACAGTATTCGAAGTTGAAAACTGTTATGAAAAATTAGGTTTAATTGTGTTAGAGCCAAGTTAGTTTAATTGACCGTGTTGTTTTATTCATACCTTGCAGGACCTTTAATTGTGTTGGAGCCAAGTTAGTTTAATTGACCGTGTTGTTCTATTCATACCTTGCAGGACCAAGCCCGTCTACTCTTTGGATTTTGGCGATTTCTGGCTGATTTTTGTAGGGCTGATTTAGTTATTGTTAAGGCTGATTTGAAGGATAGAAAAACACTTAGAAAGGGGGGGTTTGAATAAGTGTAGCTTTAAAAACTTGACAGATAAAAATAAATTGCACAGTTATTTTTATCCTGGTTCGTTGTTAACTAAACTACTCCAGTCCACCCCCGCAGAGATGATTTACCTCAACTGAGGATTTAATCCACTAATCGCACGGATTACAATGGTTCTCCACTTAGTCAGCAACTAAGTCTTCCAGAGTCTTCTGATCACACACTGATCACTCCAGGAACAACTGCTTAGATACCCTTAAGACTTTTCTAGAGTATACTGATCCACACGATCACTCTAGTTACAACCTGCTTAGATAACCTCTAAGACTTCCTAGAGTATTCTGATCCACACGATCACTCTAGTTCCTTACAACTTAATGTAATCAATTCTAAGAGTATTACAATTGCTTCTTAAAAGCGATAATCACAAACTGTGATATTTCTCTTAACGTTTAAGCTTAATCTCACTAATATATTACAACAGCAATGTAGTGAGCTTTGATGAAGATGAAGATTCTGAGCTTTGAATTTGAACAGCGTTTCAGCAAGTTTAATATGAGTTGTTTTGGTGCAGAATCGTTAACCTTGCTTCTCATCAGAACTTCATATTTATAGGCGTTGGAGAAGATGACCGTTGAGTGCATTTAATGCTTTGCGTGTTCCGTACAGCATCGCATTTAATGTTATACGCTTTTGTCAACTACCTCGAGCCTTGTTCACGCTGTGTCTACTGACGTAGCCTTTAGTAGCTTTTAACGTTCCTTTTGTCAGTCAGCGTAGCTTGCCACTTGTACTTCCTTCTGATCTGATGTTTGTGAATACAACGTTTGAATATCATCAGAGTCAAACAGCTTGGTGCATAGCATCTTCTGATCTTCTGACCTTGAAGTGCTTCTGAGCGTGATACCATCATAACTTCAGTGCTTCTGTTCTCTTGTTCTTCTGATGCTTCCATAGACCCATGTTCTGATTCTGCTTCGACCATCTTCTGATGTCTTGCCAGACCATGTTCTGATGTTGCATGCTGAACCCTTGAGACAAAGCTTCTGAGCGCTGAATTATGCATACTCTTTATATATTTCCTGAAAAGGAAATTGCATTGGATTAGAGTACCATATTATCTTAAGCAAAATTCATATTATTGTTATCATCAAAACTAAGATAATTGATCAGAACAAATCTTGTTCTAACAATCTCCCCCTTTTTGATGATGACAAAAACATATATAAATGATATGAATTTGCGATCAGAAAGAACAGACGGCAAAAGACAAATTACACAGCTATAGCATAAGCATATGAATATGTCTCCCCCTGAGATTAACAATCTCCCCCTGAGATAAATAATCTCCCCCTGAAATAAATACTCGAAGAACTTTAATAAAAGACTTCCCTGATTATTTCGGTAGAGACGATCATATAAGCTTCTGTCTTCAGAGAATTCATGGCTTCTGACTTCTGCTTCCATTGGACAGCTTCAGAACTAGAATTTCTTTAGATCCCTAGAACACTCACAGCTTCTGATTCCTGCTTCCATCTAGGACAGCTTCAGAACTTGAATTTCTTTGATCTTTTGAACATTCACAGCTTCTGACTTCTGCTTCCATCTAGGACAGCTTCAGAACTTGAATTTCTTTGATCTTCTGAACATTCACAGCTTCTGATTTCTGCTTCCATTTAGGACAGCTTCAGAACTTGAGTTTTCTGGATCTTTAGAACATTCGCAGCTTCTGATTTCTGCTTCCCTCGGATAGCTTCAGAGCTTTGAATTTCTACCAACATCACTTCATGCTAGATTTGTATCAGAACATTGTTGAATGTACCAGAGCATCATCAGAGCATCTCTACATCCTGAAATGTTACAGAACAAAAACTAAACGACAAAAGTCAGCATGAACGAGTCAGAACATAAAATGTATATTCGAACACATTATATGTATCAGAGCCATATAGGCTAAAATAATGTATCAGAGCAAATAGAATTTTGTCAGAACAAATAGACAAATATGGATCAAATTCTATTATCAGTGCTTCTGATTCATTCTTCTTTCTTGCTTCTGATTTCTGAAGCTTGACAGCACTCAGCTTGCTTCAGTTTCCATGAGCTTATTCTTTTTACAGAATAACACTCCTTATGGTTTTGCTTCTGTGTTTGCTTTGAAGATTCTCTTTACTTCTTTATACCTGCAAAACACTTAAACCATATAGAACTTGCAGTTCTTGTTAGTAAATGTGTGGGAGCTTTACCCAGCAACTGATAGATTAATCAAATCATTTATCATTTATCTTCTCCCCCTTTTTGTCATAACATCAAAAAGAATATTTCAAAAGATTCAGATGAATAAAACGACAAATAAAATTACTGGAATGTAAAAACAAATTTTTCATTGATAATCAACAAGAAGGATTACAGGAGAGGAATGCAGGAAAACAGATGCAACAAGGAAAGAAAACTACAAAGACCAAAGGACTAAGATCCTAGCCTACGCAAAATCCGCGCCAGAACATCATGAATCCCGTCAGTGCTTGTAGCTTGCCTTGCCATGAAGGAGCGAAACTCAGCATTGGCTGCTTCTTGCGCGTCCAAACGAGAAGCCAGCATAGCTTGATTCTGATGAAGAGTTTCCAAGGTCTCCATCAGAGCTGAGGTTTCACCAGAAGAAGAGGCACCTGAATTTCTGCCAAAAGGGACAGCAATCTCAGCAGGGTGATCTTCTGGGAGATATTCAGCTTGTGCATCTTCCATTTCCTCATCTGAGTCTGACTCAGAAGTAGCCTTAGCATATTCTGGTTCAGGCAGCTCAGAAGTTCCATCTTCCAATGCTTGAAGAATAGCTGCTAGGTTTGTTGGAGGAGTAGGACCAGCAACTTCAGCAGGATACACCACTACTGGAAAGACCATGTGAGGTGCTTTTTCAGAAGGGTTCATTCTGAACCAGTTGAACAGCCACTGAAAATCTCCAGTCAGCACAGGAAACCATGGTTTCCACACCACGATGTCTCTGCAGAGATTTCCTTCTTCCAACTTATCTGCAGGTATCTTCTTCTCAAGAACACTTCTGTTCATGATGAGATGGTGACAGCTACTTTCACCAATTTCCAACCGAAGACCACGAATACCAGGAGCTTCAGACATGATCCTTCTCTGAGTGTCTGTAGCCCTAACCAGAAAATCCTGACGAAAGGTATCCCAAAGGTTGCTTGTAGCATACTCATCCAGATGGTTAAGGTGAGCAGCACCCAGAATCTCCAACCAGCCATTTACATCAGAATGTAAAAGCTCCAGATATGATTGAGTGGTAGGGGTTGGAGGGTTGACAGTGAACCTGGAGTTGGGAAGAACAACACTATAGGGATTAGGTGTTCTGGTGGGAAAGGGGTGTGAGAGAGATGAAGAAATATCTGATGGATGGGTTGAAGGAGAGGAGATATCAGATGGTGAAGAGAGTGGTTCCGAGAGGATGAATGAGGAGGAAGAGGTGGTGAAGGTCTTTGAAGAGGGAGGTGAATGAGGGGTACCGTCAAGGGAGGTGATCCTTACTCTTTTCGGTTTGGTTTCTGGATCAACAGTTGCCTTTCTCTTTTGTTTCCGATCATTATCTTGATTCCCAGAGCTTGACGATGGATTCATGATGAAGTTGCAGATATTGGAAACTGCTAGGGTTTATGATATGAATGTAAAGAGAGAGAACGAAAAAGAAACTGTATGCAAAGTGAGAGAAATATAGGAGGGAAAAGAAACGTTTGAAGAATATAAAAAGAAAACTGAAAGAGAGTTAATGATGAAAAGCATTTAATGTTACGTGACGTGAGGAGAGATAATAATGACAAAGGACGTGATTTGCACAGTTACCTAAGTAGACGTCCCCTCAACTGCACGCACGCTTGTCCAGGAGTAGTGAACACGTGTTTACCATCTGGATAGCCAGTTACAGCTGTTTTGTTTTTAAAGAGATTCTGAATCAGCTTAGACAATGAAACGTTAGTAAAAACTGAATCACAATTCTAATTGATTTCAATCAGAACTTCTTAAAAACAATTTCATTTCAGAAGATACCCATTCATAAGAACTTCTCATCTTCTCATTCTGGGCTTATTTCTGAAGCCCCATCTTGTACCGATTATATTGAATCCATCTGGTCTAGGAACAAGATCCCAAACATCATTCCTTGTAAACTGATTCAGTTCTTCTTGCATAGCAATTATCCAGTCTGGATCTTCTAGAGCATGATCAACAGAAGTTGGCTCGATCAAAGATACAAGACCTAATTGACAATCTGCATTGTTCTTAAGGAATGCTCTTGTTCTGATTGGATCATCCTTCTTTCCAAGAATGACATCTTCTGAATGACTAGAGATGAGTCTGGATGATCTTCTGACAGATGGTTCTTCAGAAATGCTTAGATTCTCCAGAGAAGCTGATACTTGATCTTCAGATTCTTTGCTTCTGAGAAGCTCTGCTTCTGATGCGTTGCTTCTTGGCTCAACAACTTCTGATATATCAATATCCCAATCTGCAAAATTATCAAACTGCTTTGGTTTTTCAGAACCAAGCTTATCATCAAACCTGATATTGATTGATTCTTCTACAATCAATGTTTCAGTATTGTATACTCTGTAGCCTTTTGAGCGTTCAGAATATCCAAGAAGGAAACATTTTTGTGCTTTGGAATCAAACTTACCAAGATGATCTTTAGTGTTCAGAATAAAGCATACACATCCAAAAGGATGGAAATATGAAATGTTGGGCTTTCTATTCTTCCACAATTCATAAGGAGTCTTATTTAGAATAGGTCTGATAGAGATTCTATTCTGAATATAGCATGCAGTGTTTATTGCTTCTGCCCAGAAATGCTTAGCCATATTGGTTTCATTGATCATGGTTCTGGCCATTTCTTGCAGAGTCCTATTCTTTCGTTCTACAACTCCATTTTGCTGTGGAGTTCTAGGACAAGAGAAATCATGGGCAAAACCATTTTCTTTGAAGAATTCTTCAAAGGATCTGTTCTCAAATTCACCACCATGATCACTTCTGACCTTTATGATTTTACACTCTTTTTCAGATTGAATCTGAATGCAGAAATCAAAGAACACTGAATGAGACTCATCCTTGTGTTTCAAGAATTTTACCCATGTCCAGCGGCTATAATCATCTACGATGACTAATCCATATTTCTTCCCTCTGACAGATGCTGTTTTGACTGGGCCAAACAGATCAATGTGCAAGAGTTCTAATGGCCTTGAGGTAGAAACAACATTCTTGGACTTGAATGCAGGTTTGGAGAACTTGCCCTTCTGACATGCTTCACAAAGAGCATCCGATTTGAATTTCAGATTAGGGAGTCCTCAGACCAGATTCAGTTTGTTAATCTGAGAAATCTTTCTCAAACTAGCATGACCTAATCTTCTGTGCCAGACCCACTGCTCTTCAGAAACAGACATAAGACAAGTCACCTTCTGACTCATAAGATCTTGCAGATCTGTCTTATAAATGTTGTTCTTCCTCTTGCCTGTAAATAGGATTGAGCCATCCTTCTGATTTACAGCCTTGCAAGACTCTTGATTAAAGATTATATCATAACCATTGTCACTCAATTGACTGATAGATAAGAGGTTATGTGTTAATCCTTCTACAAGAAGTACATTAGAAATGGAAGGAGAGTTACCAGACTTTATAGTTCCAGAGCCAATTATCTTGCCCTTCTGATCTCCTCCAAACTTGACTTCTCCTCCAGACTTAAGCACCAGGTCTTGGAACATAGACCTTCTTCCTGTCATGTGTCGTGAGCATCCAGAGTCCAGGTACCATGACATGTTGTGCTTTGTCCTTTTTGCAGTCAAGGATATCTGCAATAGGAATAATCTTATCCTTAGGTACCCACATTTTCTTGGGTCCTTTCTTGTTAGATTTTCTCAAGTTCTGATTGAACTTGGGTTTAACATTGTAAGCAATAGGAGGAACAGCATGATAATTTTTAATGTGAGTTTCATGATATTTCCTAGGTTATGTCACATGCCTTTTGGTGTGTGTTATGTGAAAACTTTGAGCATGTGAAGTGTGCCTAATATCATGGGAGTGGCCATACTTGAACTGATCATACAATGGCTTGTATGTGAATTTCATTTCATCAACAGGTTCAAGTTTGTATGGGGTTTCACCCTCAAAACCAATGCCGACTCTTTTGTTTCCAGACACAGCATATATCATAGAAGCTAGCTGACTTCTGCCAATACTTCTAGATAAGAACTTCCTGAAACTTAAATCATATTCTTTCAGAATATGGTTTAGACTAGGAGTGGATTTTTCTGAATCAGAAGGAGATCCAACATTATTGGATAATTTTAAAAGTTTTTCTTTTAATTCAGAATTCTCCAACTCAAGCTTCTTTGTTTCAAATTCAAATAGCTTTTTCAGCTTTTTGTATTTGAGACTAATCTGAGACTTGAGTTCTAGAAGTTCAGTTAGACCGGAAACTAACTCATCTCTAGTAAGTTCAGAAAATACCTCTTCAGAATCTGATTCTGATGTAGATTCTGATCCGTCATCTTCTGTCGCCATCAGCGCACAGTTGGCTTGCTCATCTTCAGAGTCTGAATCATCTTCTGACTCATCCCAGGTTGCCATAAGACCTTTCTTCTTATGAAACTTCTTCTTGGGATTTTCCTTCTGAAGTTTTGGACATTCATTCTTGAAGTGTCCAGGCTCATTGCATTCATAGCACATGACCTTCTTCTTGTCAAATCTTCTGTCATCAGAAGATTCTCCACGTTCAAATTTCTTTGAACTTCTGAAGCCTCTGAACTTCCTTTGCTTGGTCTTCCAGAGTTGATTTAGCCTTCTGGAGATCAAAGACAGTTCATCTTCTTCTTCAGATTCTGATTCTTCAGGATCTTCTTCTTTAGCCTGAAAAGCGTTAGTGCATTTCTTGATATTGGATTTTAATGCAATAGACTTACCTTTCTTTTGAGGCTCATTTGCGTCCAGCTCTATTTCATGACTTCTCAAGGCACTGATAAGCTCTTCCAGAGAAACTTCATTCAGATTCTTTGCAATCTTGAATGCAGTCACCATAGGACCCCATCTTCTGGGTAAGCTTCTGATGATCTTCTTTACGTGATCAGCCTTGGTGTATCCCTTGTCAAGAACTCTCAATCCAGCAGTAAGAGTTTGAAATCTTGAAAACATCTTTTCAATGTCTTCATCATCCTCCATCTTGAAGGCTTCATACTTCTGGATTAAAGCTAGAGCTTTAGTCTCCTTGACTTGAGCATTTCCTTCATGAGTCATTTTCAAGGACTCATATATGTCATAGGCCGTTTCCCTGTTAGATATCTTCTCATACTCAGCATGAGAGATAGCATTCAGCAAAACAGTTCTGCATTTATGATGATTCCTGAAAAGCTTCTTCTGATCATCATTCATTTCTTGCCTTGTCAGCTTTACGCCTCTGGCATTTACTGGATGTTTGTAACCATCCATCAGAAGATCCCATAGATCACCATCTAGACCAAGAAAGTAACTTTCCAGTTTATCTTTCCAGTATTCAAAGTTTTCACCATCAAATACCGGCGGTCTAGTATAACCATTGTTACCGTTGTATTGCTCAGCAGAGCCAGATGTAGATGCAGGTGTAGACTTTTCACTTTCATCAACCATCTTTTACTGAAGCGTTTTTCTCTTCCTGAATCTTTTCTAAACACGGTTAAGTGCTTGCACCTTAGAACCGGCGCTCTGATTCCAATTGAAGGATAGAAAAACACTTAGAAAGGGGGGGTTTGAATAAGTGTAGCTTTAAAAACTTGACAGATAAAAATAAATTGCACAGTTATTTTTATCCTGGTTCGTTGTTAACTAAACTACTCCAGTCCACCCCCGCAGAGATGATTTACCTCAACTGAGGATTTAATCCACTAATCGCACGGATTACAATGGTTCTCCACTTAGTCAGCAACTAAGTCTTCCAGAGTCTTCTGATCACACACTGATCACTCCAGGAACAACTGCTTAGATACCCTCTAAGACTTTTCTAGAGTATACTGATCCACACGATCACTCTAGTTACAACCTGCTTAGATAACCTCTAAGACTTCCTAGAGTATTCTGATCCACACGATCACTCTAGTTCCTTACAACTTAATGTAATCAATTCTAAGAGTATTACAATTGCTTCTTAAAAGCGATAATCACAAACTGTGATATTTCTCTTAACGTTTAAGCTTAATCTCACTAATATATTACAACAGCAATGTAGTGAGCTTTGATGAAGATGAAGATTCTGAGCTTTGAATTTGAACAGCGTTTCAGCAAGTTTAATATGATTTGTTTTGGTGCAGAATCGTTAACCTTGCTTCTCATCAGAACTTCATATTTATAGGCGTTGGAGAAGATGAACGTTGAGTGCATTTAATGCTTTGCGTGTTCCGTACAGCATCGCATTTAATGTTATACGCTTTTGTCAACTACCTCGAGCCTTGTTCACGCTGTGTCTACTGACGTAGCCTTTAGTAGCTTTTAACGTTCCTTTTATCAGTCAGCGTAGCTTGCCACTTGTACTTCCTTCTGATCTGATGTTTGTGAATACAACGTTTGAATATCATCAGAGTCAAACAGCTTGGTGCATAGCATCTTCTGATCTTCTGACCTTGAAGTGCTTCTGAGCGTGATACCATCATAACTTCAGTGCTTCTGTTCTCTTGTTCTTCTGATGCTTCCATAGACCCATGTTCTGATTCTGCTTCGACCATCTTCTGATGTCTTGCCAGACCATGTTCTGATGTTGCATGCTGAACCCTTGAGACAAAGCTTCTGAGCGCTGAATTATGCATACTCTTTATATATTTCCTGAAAAGGAAATTGCATTGGATTAGAGTACCATATTATCTTAAGCAAAATTCATATTATTGTTATCATCAAAACTAAGATAATTGATCAGAACAAATCTTGTTCTAACATGATTTTGTTAGGGCTGATTTAGTTATTGTTAGGGATGACTTTGTTATTGTTAGGGCTGATTTTAGTTTTGTTGTAAACATGTGAACTGAATTATAATGGTGTATATATATTGGATTATAATGGTATACAATGCCTATTTTTGTATATAACGGCTTCTTTGTTGAAATAAAGGCTCGTTGAAATGTAAGGCTTGAATTACATGTTTATGGGATTATTCCCAAAAATATGCTTTCTAAAAAAGAAAAAATAGGCAGCGCTTTTACATAAAAATGCTTAAAATGTCATTTTTTACGTGAAGCAAAGAAAGCGCTTTTTAGGAAAAACGCTGCCTAAAGATGCCTTAAAAATACATTAGACAACGCTTTTAAAAGCGCTATCTAAAGGGAGACAATAGAAAGCGCTTTTTCCTGAAAAAGCACTGCCTAAAGATGCCAACAGAAAGAAGAAAAAGCTAGACAAAGCGCTGCTAAAGGCCTACTTTAGAAAGTGCTTTTCTAGGAAAAAGCGCTGCTACAGACCTACTTAAGAAAGCATTTTTCAAGGAAAAGCGCTGCCTAAAGTATACATAAGGCACCGCTTTTGCGTAAAAAAAGCATTGTCTATACCTATAGCAGCGCCACCATAGGTAGCGCTTTTAAGCGCTATTATATGCAAAAAAAAAAGTCCCTTCTTTTCCCATTTTTGGCGTAGTGAATGTTGATATTACATTATTCTATGGAACGATGGGAGTGGCAGAGTTTTTGGATTGGCATATCGATGTCGACTGGTTCTTCGATGTTGAGGACGTCCATGAGAACATGCAAGTTAAGATGGTGGCAATCATACTAAAGAGTATTGATGTTGTCTGGTGGAATAAACTTGTTATTGAGATGCATAGACAAAGGAAGGGGTCAGTCATAATTTGTTGAATAATGAAATAAGCTAGACAAAGATGCCAACAGAAAGAATAAAAAGCTAGACAAAGCGCTGCTAAAGGCCTACTTTAGAAAGTGTTTTTGTAGGAAAAAGCGCTACTACAGACCTACTTTAGAAAGCGATTTTCAAGGAAAAACTCTCCCTAAAGTATACATAAGGCACCGCTTTTGCGTAAAAAAAAAACATTGTCTATACCTATAGCAACGCCACCATAGGCAACGCTTTTAAGCGCTATTAAAGGCAAAAAAGTCCTTTCTTTTCCCATTTTTGGCGTAGTGAATGTTGATATTACATTATTCTATGGAACGATGGGAGTGGCAGAGTTTTTGGATTGGTATATCGACGTCGACCCGGTTCTTCGATGCTGAGGATGTCCATGAGAACAGGCAAGTTAAGATGGTGGCAATCATACTAAAGAGTATTGATGTTGTCTGGTGGAATAAACTTGTTGTTGAGATGCATAGACAAAGGAAGGGGTCAGTCATAATTTGTTGAATAATGAAATAAGCTAGATAAAGATGCCAACAGAAAGCATAAAAAGCTAGACAAAGCGCTGCTAAAGGCCTACTTTAGAAAGTGCTTTTGTAGGAAAAAGCGCTACTACAGACCTACTTTAGAAAGCGATTTTCAAGGAAAAACTCTCCCTAAAGTATACATAAGGCACCGCTTTTGCGTAAAAAAAGCATTGTCTATACCTATAGAAACGCCACCATAGGCAACGCTTTTAAGCGCTATTAAAGGAAAAAAAAGTCCTTTCTTTTCCCATTTTTGGCGTAGTGAATGTTGATATTACATTATTCTATGGAACGATGGGAGTGGCAGAGTTTTTGGATTGGTATATCGACGTCGACTGGTTCTTCGATGTTGAGGACGTCCATGAGAACAGGCAAGTTAAGATGGTGGCAATCATACTAAAGAGTATTGATGTTGTCTGGTGGAATAAACTCGTTGTTGAGATGCATAGGCAAAGGAAGGGGTCAGTCATCATTTGTTGAAGAATGAAATAATTGATGTTTGAGCAATTTTTACGAGAGGATTATGAGCAAATTCTTTATAAGATGTATATCGAGTGTGTTTAGGGCGAGAAAACTGTGACACATTACATAGATGAGTTTCTGTGTTTTTCGAAGTGTAATGAATTGATACAATTAAATAGCCAAAAAGTGGCTTGACAAATCACTAGCCTAAAAGGATCCTTGCAGCAGAATATGGATTTACATATTATATGAACCGTAGCTAAGGAATCCTGTCTAGCTTTGATAGCATAACAAATGGAGAAATCTCCTCAAAATTCTCATCTTTTAGGTATTCGCCTTAGATTAACTTTGAATCAACAAGCGAAAAGAAAAAGATTGCAACAACCAGGGATTTCAACCATGATAATAAGGGGACTAGCAAACCTAGCGGTGTGCATGAAGGTAAAACACCAGTCTATAGGCATAGTAATTCATTTGCTAAACCCACTAGAGACACGTGTTATCGTTGTAATGGAAGATGTCACATATCAAATGTTTATCCAACAAGGAGAGTCGATGTTGCTGCAAAAGAAATGTAAGAGGAAAATGAAAGAGATGGACATGCATTTGAGAACAATGAATATGCAAGGGTTGAGTTCGCAGAGGAAGAATATGATGAGATGGTAAATTTGTGTTGCAGAGAATTTTACTAGCATCCAAAGATGAAGGGCAGTGCGATAATTTGCTTCTGTTGCGCCTTGTATCACAAATTCCTGATAGATAGTGGCAGCACAGAGAATTTGGTGTCGCAAAAATTGGTAGATTATTTGAAGTTATCCGCATAATCCCACGGGAGGCCATACACCTATGGTTGTGTAAGCAAGGACTCCCAAGTCCAAGTACACTGGCCTGCAAATTTCCTATCTCCATCATTATCAAACTAGACTTCTTTGTGATGTTTTTGATATGGATGTTTGTCATATTTTACTTGGTAGACCTTGGTAGTTTGATAATGATATCACTTATTGAGGATGGGATAATGTGATGATGTTTACACGGGGCACACATAAAATTATTGTGGCTTTTGTTTTGCACTTTGATAAGAATCTAGGAGGAAAGAAGTCTAGTTTTTTGGTGATGATACAAAGTGTAAAGGAGCTTGATGAGACTATTAAAGAAACTGATTTTTTTTGTCAAGTGGTGAGTAAAGGGTTGATGAGTGTTGTAAAGGAGGAAACAACAAATCCAAAAGAAGTTTTAGGGATCCTAGGGAATTTAAAGGAATTGGCGGCATATGAGTTACCATATGATTTGCCTCCTATGTGAGATAAGGCGAAAGGGTATTTTATGGGAATGGTGCCACACGAGGTTTTACAGGGAGAGAAAGTGAGAATGGGAATGGTTGTAGTTGTAGATGAAGTGTTATTAGAACAAGTCTGATGATGGTGAATGGTAGTGGAAGATGAAGATGCATGGTTTACAAGTAAGAATTTATAGTAGAGAAAATAATAGAAAAAACAAGGTTTGAGTAAAAGTGGAAAGATAAGTGACTTTGGGATAGGGGTTTTGTTTTTTAGTTTGAAAAATGCATGGAAATGGTCGTAAATTACTTGTGCATGTGATTGAAGTTTGAATAGCTTTTTGCTTTGAACGTTGGATACAGGCTGATGCATTTGATGGGAGGAGTCCGCAAGTTGAAAAACTGAAGAAAAGTGACTATCGTTATCAAGTTTTTTTGGAACATTTTGTAGTTTGAAATCTATAGATTTTGTGTGAAATAGTTCCACTAGCCATTCAGAAAAATTGATAAATTGTATGATGCTTAATTTGGCAGGAAAATACCTACATAGCATGGTTTCTTGACATTTTTATTAGATTTCACAAGACACTCAATTGTTTATAGTGAAATACTTAATGAATCATATGGATTACTACCACACCCTTGTGAAAATACAATAATAACTCCAGATTCTGAAAATGTATCTCCAAATGCACCCCAACTCAATACACTCGTGAATCACGCTCTAGGTCAATGGAAAAATTTTGTATGGAAATGCATATTCGGATGTTATTTAGTCAAAAAATGTGCCAAAACCCTTTCTCCTTCCTCACTCCTAAAAAAACACTCAAGTTTCTCAAACTCTCTCAATTCACATTCTCTCAAAATCCTTCGACAAACTTCAAAGCATTTTTCATCAACATTAACCCCATCAACGAGCTCACATTCTCTAAAAATCATTCAACCAACTTCAAAATGTGTAAGTTTTTTCTTTTTTTCAAAACTTTTTTGAGTTTATGTATAAATTTGTAGAAATTGATGATTAGGTAATGAAACAGGTATTTTATACGAGTCATGTAAATGAGTAACGTCTTTGATAGGCAGTTTTATTAATTAATGCATTGTTTTTTTTATTTTGGGGGACTGCATTTTCGCCATTGACGCTGATGGTAGTTGTAAGAAATTAGAGAGACAAATCTCCACAAATTTCCAATGTTTTGATTTCCAAAACCCCGAGATGCATCTCCGGAGTTTATTAGTCTGTATTTTTTGCTTGTACTCATTATGTAACGCTTAAGTGGTTTACTTACAAGCATCATGGCTAATAGGTAAGAGCGATTAAAACACAAGAGGATTGCACAACATACATATGTTCAAAAGAAAAAGAGTCAACCATTGTGGGCTCCTGTTACCTCTAACCCAGTTGATGCGAAGGCGTTGGCTATGAGACGGGTGACACCTATTCATGCATTTATGCCTCCATCTTCCCGTAAGAAACTAGTTTCACTTATTTAGGCATTTGAGACAACATAAGTACCAGAGTCACTAGAGGTACCTCTGGCACTAAAGGTTCCTGGGGCACCCCCTAACACAGGAGGTAGCTGAGTCACTTGAGGCACCCCAGGCAACGCATGCACCGCATTGGTTTGGAGGAGGTGCGTCAGACTTGTCAGTGCCCACTCTTTACCCAAACCATACTGCCAGACATGTCTAGGACGAATATGTAAAATTTAGTTGGATTCATTCTTTTTAAATTATGATTGTTATAATTTTTTTCTTACGATAATTTACTATTCTGCAGGACCGTGATAATCTAAATTTCATGAACCATGCCCGCAAGATTATTGACCTACAACAGCCTAATGACTAGCAGCGTCAGGATGTTTTGTGACTATTGGGGATGATAGACTTATGCAAAAATGGTTATGTTACGGTTAAGCATGGTATTTAGTCTATGTTTGTAGAGAGATGGCACACATAGACATCGTCATTTCATCTTCCACATGGTGAGATGTCTATCACACTGGACGATGTCTCGTGTCTAATGCATCTTTTGATCAGGGGAGAAATTTTAGACCATAGAGGAATAATAGAGATGGTGTATTAGAGATGATGGTATACTATCTGGGATTTGACATAGAGGATGCCATGAAGGAGCTAGAAGTCATTTGAGAGTGTCATACTAGGTTTTAATTCTTGGAGAGGGTGTATACACATGAGTTTCTTAGATTAGTGCAAGTTGCTAGTGATGATGAGCATGATGCATAACATACAAAATACACTACGAGAGCATAAGTGTTGTATATCGTTGACACTTCCAGCTGCATGGAAAAGAATGCCACTTATG